>NW_028117810.1:0-14893 GCF_965113295.1 Leuciscus leuciscus
AAACAGCGTCTGTTCAAAAACTTAAAAAAAAAAAAAAAAAAGCAAAAACTATGCTTAGATGCCTTAGATCTTATTTATACAAAAATATTGTATTTTTGCCAAATACAATATTTTTGTCCATACAACATGAAACATGTTGTCAAAGTTTGTAAGAATGTTGTTGTTGTTTTGTTTTTAAGAAATCCGAGGACTCCACATTGCTTTTATTTATACTAAGTTGTATCATTTGGAAAATCACCACACATTTTCAGAGACGCGATGTGCCTCTGTGGTCCATGACACGGCAGTTTGTCTTGAGCGAATATTTAATTTTACTCGTCTTAATTCAAAGCATGATCTTACTTTTTCTACGGTAGCTATGATCTATTACACGTATAAGATGTATAAGATCATTTTTACTTTTCTTGTATCTCCCGAACTATCCTTAATCAGTGTGGAAACACACAGGGTGAAACCCTTTTCTGAGAATATACTATTGGTTATCTACTCAAAATATATGTAGAAGTTTAAAATGTTAGCATTTGTTGATGCGACAGGCTGTCTGTCTGGTGGCCGCATGAATAGACTTTGGGGAGAGCTGATGATACCATAGATATCATATATAAACGCTAGATGTCTCGTGCGCGCTGCTGGCCAATGGAGGTCGACGTCCGCACGTGGCGGCCATCTTGCCACAGACAGCTCGCTCACTCGTTTAATGGTGCATGTACTTTAAAATAACTTGCTAAATTTTCTACCGATTTTCAAACGGTTTGGTTTGTTATAAACGTCAGAGATGTAGTTATGACACTGCATACATACACTGCATACATATGAATAATTATAACATACATGTTCAAGCATTCGGAATTATAGCCACGTTAATAAAGTTTGTAAGAAACCAAACCGTTTGTAAATCCGTCAAGATTTCAGCGAGATAAGAGGATTTGTGTACGTGCTGATCACTCACCTTACATTAAGCCTGCCTGTGACAAGATGGCCGAACGGTGATGCCGGAAGTGACTGCGCCATAAGACATCTAGCGTTTATATTTGATATCTATGGATGATACTATAGCAGGAAGCATGACCTTTGACCTCCTCGATTTTGGAGGCTTTTTTTGTTAAAGACCCTACAAGTTAGTCCTTAAAGGTACGCTTTGTAGGAATTTCTCCCATCTAGCGGTGAAATTGTATTTTGCATTTAAATGAATAGTGCTCTCTAGCGCCTCGCTTTTTCAAATGTGTGTTGCAACTACGGTAGCCGTTATGTGCCAAGAAGCTATGACAACATGTCTTCCAATAGCACTTGTCATGATTGATGAGGCGGAAGCAAGAATGCAAGTAAACTCTTTTATTAGAAAATGATAGCTCAAGAGTCTCTGGAAGACTGGTGACGCAGCAATCCGGTCGATGAAGTGACGTGATGAAGTAGGTGAATGGTGAGGTATCCAGACAACGAACATAAGCCAGATGAACACGGAACAGGAACTGGAGCACGAAACTGAAACGCTGACTGGAACAGGACCAAACACACACGTAGGACATCAAACAACGATCTGACAAAGAGAGAAGAGTGCAATGAGTATATGAAGGTGAGGGAATAGGCTGCAGCTGATGATGAGATTGAGATCAGCTGGATCGCTGATCAATCCGAAATGAGCGGAACGCCCACTCGCACACACATAACAACAACTACACGAGACAAGAAGAAAACAGTGAATTCATGAACCGTGACAGTCGCCTCCTGGTGTTCCCAGACTCCCTTACCTGTCGATTGTAATCATCAATGAGGGAGTGATCCAGGATGTCTCTAGCAGGTACCCAACTTCTCTCCTCCGGACCGTAACCTTCCCAGTCCACCAAGTACTGGAATCCGCGTCCCCTCCGCCTTGAGTCCAGAATACGATTAACCGAATATGTAGAGGAATTAATACAAGAACGAAACACGGGTTTTATTTAGGATACATGGAAAAAGGGATGAATTCTCCTGTACACTGGAGGGAGTTTGAGGCGGACTGCCACCGGGCTAATGATCTTGGTGACAGTGAACGCGCCGATAAATTTGGGAGCAAGTTTATTAGAGACGGAGCGGAGAGGAATGTTCCTGGTAGAAAGCCACACTTTTTGACCAACGACGTATATGGGAGGCCTAGACCGGTGGCGATCGGCTTTGGCCTTGGTGCGTGCTCCTACCTGGAGTAGAGTCTCACGGGCTCTAGTCCAGGTGCGATGACACCTCTGGATGAAGGCGTGAGCGTAGGGAACCGCGACTTCGGACTCCAGACTAGGAAAAATTGGTGGCTGGTAACCTACACTACACTCAAACAGAGATAGGCCCGTAGATGATACTGGTAACGTATTGTGGGCGTACTCCACCATTGACAGTTGTTGGCTCCATGAGGAAGGATTCTTGGAGACCAAACATCGCAACGTTCTCTCCAGATCTTGGTTGGCTTTCTCAGTTTGACCATTGCTCTGGGGATGGAACCTTGAGGACAGACTGACAGTCGCTCCCAATAGTTTACAAAATTCTTGACAAAATTTGGACACAAATTGGGGTCCTCTGTCAGAAACTACGTCTGTCGGGAGGCCATGTAAGCGAAAGACGTGATCAACGACGGTCAACGCTGTCTCCTTGGCTGAGGGTAATTTGGGCAAGGGAAAGAAATGGGTCGCCTTCGAGAACCGGTCCACCACGGTCAAAACTACCGTGTTACCTTGAGAGGGCGGAAGGGCGGTGATAAAATCTAGCGCAATATGGGACCAGGGTCTCGAAGGGACAGGCAGCGGTTGAAGTAACCCATCTGGGGGTCGATTGGAGGTCTTACCAATGGTACAAGCTGAGCAAGCCAAAACAAAACTGTGAACATCGCGAACCATAAGTGGCCACCAAAGTCATTGCTTGACCAAAAACTTAGTACGACTAACTCCTGGATGACAAGCCACGTTGGAACAATGAATGACGTCAGACCGTAATCCCTCCGGTACAAATCAACGGTTCGGTGGGCAACCGGGGGGAGGCGTTACTCCTTCTAAGGCCATCTTGACCTTCAATTCGACCTCCCATACGAGTGTGGAGACAAATAGGGTCTCGGCCAAAATGCACTCGGGAGTAGACGGGCATTCGGAACGGTCAAAAATGCGCGATAAAGAATCGGGTTTGATATTCTTGGAACCCGGGCGGTACGAGAGAGTAAAATCAAAACGTCCGAAAAAAAGTGCCCACCGAGCATGCCTGGAGTTCAATCTTTTGGCAGTTTTAATGTATTCCAGATTCTTGTGGTCGGTCCAGACGATAAAAGGTACCCCCAACCCTTCTAACCAGTGACGCCATTCTTCCAACGCTAACTTGACTGCCAACAACTCTCTGTTACCAATGTCATAATTGCGTTCGGCAGGGGACAAACGATGAGACAAAAACGCGCACGGACGCATCCTGTCGTCTGTGGGAGAACGCTGGGATATCACTGCACCTACCCCCACCTCTGACGCGTCGACCTCCACCACGAACTGACGTGATGTATCAGGGACAATGAGGATGGGGGCTGAAACAAAGCGGCCTTTCAGTTTGGCAAACGCAGCCACAGCTGCGTCTGATCACCTGAACGTAGTTCTGGGGGAGGTCAAGGCAGTCAGGGGCGAGGCTAGTAGGCTGAAGTTGCGAATAAACCGCCGGTAGAAATTGGCTAACCCCAGAAACCTCTGTAGGGCCTTACAGGAATCTGGACTTGGCCATTCCACCACAGCCTTAACCTTCTCAGGATCCATACGTATTCCCTCAGACGACACAATGTATCCTAGGAAAGAAACGGACTGTGCGTAAAAAGCGCATTTCTCCGCCTTGACAAAAAGCCCATTCTCTAGCAACCTCTGAAGCACTCGCCGGACGTGCTGCACGTGTTCCTGGATAGAAGATGAAAATATCAATATGTCATCCAGGTAGGGGATTCAAGGCAAATGAATGGTCCATGAAATTACCCTCCACCCCGGAATCCACCAGTGCTTGACAGTCGTAATTGTGGGCTGACCATCTTAGTCTTACTGGGAGGAGCGTAGATGTTGATGAGGTCTTCTCAGTGGAGATCCCACCCGACAGTAGCCTCATACTTACTGTCGGGCTTGGCCTTTTACTGGACAGTTGTAAGCGTAGTGTCCCACCGCTCCGCAGGACAGGCAGAGCCCTTGGGACCTCCGCCTCTCCTTCTCCTCCCGGGAAAGCCGAGCTCGCCCGACCTGCATAGGCTCATGATCGTAAACGGGGCTGACCGCGTCCCCGCCGCTGGACCACTGACTGTCGGCTCCTCCCACAACCCGGCTGGGTAGCATCGGTCGTTCGACCCTGGTCAGTCGCGCATCCACTCGAAGAGCCAATTCTACAAGTCCATTAAGAGAAGTAGGAAGGTCCAGGGCATAGATCTCTCTCTGGACGCGGTCAGCCAGCCCATGGAGGAACATGTCCCACTGCGCCTCCTCGTTCCATTGACACTCTGCCGCCAAAGTCCTGAATTCAATCGAGTAATCAGACACTGACCTCTCTCCTTGTTTGAGTTCCGCGAGCATCCGGGCCGCCTCTCTCCCGGCGACGGCTCGGTCAAAAACTCTCTTCATCTCGGCGGAGAGTGTCTGGAACGAGGCGCAGCATGGGTCTTGGTTCTCCCACACCGCCTTCCCCCATAGTGCTGCTTTCCCAGTCAGAAGGGTAAGCACAAACGCAACCTTGGCTCGTTCGTTGCAAAAGGTCCTGGGCTGGAGAGAGAAATGCATTAAGCATCGAGTCAAAAATGAGCTACAAAAGCTTGGCTCACCGGCGTATGAATCTGGAACTGGTAGGCGGGGCTCTGACTGGGAAACGCTCTCCGGTGGTGTGGGGGGAACGGCCGGTGTGGGTGGCGCAGTGGGAGCTCGCAGATGTTGTATTTGCTGGGTGAGCTCGGACACCTGCGTCACCAGCGCTTGAACAGCTCGTGCCGTGTCGTTCAGATTCTTCTCCTGATTGTCCATGCGCAGAATGCTGGAGTTAATGAACTCTTCCAACGGATTACTCGCTGCTTCCATTGCTTGGTCAGATCGTTCTGTCATGATCGATGAGGCGGAAGCAAGAATGCAAGTAAACTCTTTTATTAGAAAATGATAGCTCAAGAGTCTCTGGAAGACTGGTGACGCAGGGACAAGATAGTCAGCAATCCGGTCGATGAAGTGACGTGATGAAGTAGGTGAATGGTGAGGTATCCAGACAACGAACATAAGCCAGATGAACACGGAACAGGAACTGGAGCACAAAACTGAAACGCTGACTGGAACAGGACCAAACACACACGTAGGACATCAAACAACGATCTGACAAAGAGAGAAGAGTGCAATGAGTATATGAAGGTGAGGGAATAGGCTGCAGCTGATGATGAGATTGAGATCAGCTGGATCGCTGATCAATCCGAAATGAGCAGAACGCCCACTCGCACACACCCACATAACAACAACTACACGAGACAAGAAGAAAACAGTGAATTCAAGAACCATGACAGCACTTCATCGAGTTTAACTATACATGTTCTACTCCCAGGTGAAAAAGACGTAGTATTAAATGTATTAAAAATATACTTGAAATACAAATAGTATGTTTATAATACATTTGTATTACCAACATGCTTATTTGAAGTGCATTAAAAATACATTGAATTGCATTTTAATATATTTCTAAAAACTATACTTGAAGTACATTGGTAATAAATATATGCTTAATTATACTTTAAATAAATATGCTAAACACAAGCATAATTTTAATACATATCTAACAAATGCACTAGAAGTACATTGGTAATAAATATATGCTTAATTATACTTTTAAGAAATATGCTAAACACAAGCATAATTGTAATATATTTCTAACAAATGTACTACAAGTACATTGGTAATAAATAAATGCTTAATTATACTTTTAAGAAATATGCTAAACACAAGCATACTTTTAATATATTTCTAACAAATGCACTAAAGGTACATTGGTAATAAATATATGCTTAATTATACTTTTAAGAAATATGCCAAACACAAGCATACTTTTAATATATTTCTAAAAAGTGCACAATAAGTACATTGGTAATAAATATATGCTTAGTTACATTTTTAAGAAATATGCTAAACACAATCATACCATTTGTGTGAAGTTTTAGTGTATTTAAAGAAAACATACTTATGTTGCTCTTACTTAAAGTACATTTGTGTAACTTGTGTAAGAACATAGCAAAATGATTAAGCTTTTAGTGTGTTTAAAGTACTTTAAACACTTAGGCCTAGTGCAATATATTTGTAAAATTTATGATTTTATGATTTTAATATTTTAGATTTTTCTATAATGTACCAACTTCTAATGTATTATAAACATTTGTCAACTATTATTAAGCATTGTAATAAGCACTTAAAATTAATGTTGTTCACTTTTACTTGTTTGTAGGCTATACTTGTAAAGGGCTAGGCTGTTGTCCATTACATGATATGTTTTTACTACTGAAATTCCCACAAGGATATCAACATCATATTATTTTAAATGCATCATAGATACATTTTCCAAAGACGTTTAAATGTTGTCCAAAAATATGTTGTACTTGTTTAAATTTGAAAAATACGAATAACACACGTGACTAATCCTGATTGGTTCCAGAGACGTTGAACGGCTGTGATTGGTTCTTGTGATAATAATGAGCTCACACCTCACTCAGAGCTTGCTGTGCGTTCCTTGAATGTGATTAGATTTCTAATAATTTAGATTAGAAATCTAAATTTAAACTGGAGCGATCGTGTTTCTTTAGAGGACTTGGAGAAAACCACGCGATTCATATGGATTAGGTGATGTTTTTTGCGATTAACTTTTTCAAACGTGAACAGTTTTGGTGAATCGTTCATCAGAGGGATATAAGTTAAATCTCTCAGGTTTCATTAGCTTACGATATTTCAGTTTTTCTTTCGAAGATTAACGGAATTCTTAAATGTTTTGCAACTACTTAAGGTTGAGTGATCATGACAGCATTTAGATTTTTTTTTTTTTTTTTTATCTAACGTTAATAGAAAACGTAACATTAACTGTTAGTGTTGTTTTTATTTTTTCCCCATCTTCAAGTTTGCATGACGTGTGACATTTGGAACCTCATTATGTTTCTAGGTAAGATTTGTATTACATTTACGTTTACTTTGCCAGTCGTAATTTTTGACTCGGTGTAACAGCACTTCTTTTTCAGTTCAGCTACATTCAATTTGACCAATCAGAGCCAAGCTTTTCAAGTCGAAGTCGAATCAGACTCGAAGAGATAAAGATACTGCTATCAGAAGTTACTGGTAAGTTTTAGTTGCTGTTTTCATAAATAAATAGCTCACTGTACTGGCTTCGTTCCCAGCAAGCTAAACACATCCACTCAATAAACAGTCTTGACACCGGAGTCGTCGTTCAAATTTACTGAATAAATGTGTAAAACTGTAAAACAATATGAAAACAAAAGAATACATAAATAGACTGTCACATCACATGATAAATGTCAAGTCATGTACCACAGGAGAAACCAACAGAAAATACTTACACAAAGTAATGCAGAACTAACAAAACAATTACTTTTATATACATACAAAAGGTCATAATCAAGAATAATCAAACTCCACTTACAAGCAGTGCCTCGTTTAAGAGCTGTTGTTGCTATGGATCGATGGAGAATTCAACATGCGTTACCATGTGCTGTGTTATTCTTTTGAGCCTAACCCCGGAAACTGAATAAACCCAATTCAAAGTGCAAAATACAACAAAACCAGCAGGGGGAGCAAAGACGCTAAATAGACTAAGCCAGAACACTCACTGTTTAGTTTTTTGCAACATTTTTTTTCCCAACATTTTTTTCTAGTTTCCTAGTCTAATTTGTGTTCATTCATGTAAAAATCTATTTATTTAATTGTTTTTTGGGACAGCTGCAAGTCACTTGTCCTGGCTTACAATATTTTGCACTACTTCTAATTTCCTTTAATCTTTTTTAACAGAGGTGAAGAGTGTATGTGTTTCATCACTTTTTTTTTTTCTTTTTTTTTTGCTCTCAAAGTCAAAGGGGGCAGACTAAAACATTAATGCTAAAAATAAAGATTAGCATTTGTTGTACATTATAATTATTATTCTTGTTGGCTGGGTATACTTTTTCAGTTAAACAGTTAAATTGCCCTTTTTTGCTGTGATACAGTGACATACCATGTAGACTTCACAGTTGTTCAAGAGATATTTTATTAACTCCTTTTCTGAATTGCATTAACATTTTATATTGAATGTCTACTGTTAAAATATATGAACTAAGCATTACATGTGTAACAATATTAGCTCAAAGGGGAAATATTAATAATAATCCATAATTACCAATTATGATTAATTATTAATATTTGGGTCAGTTAATTAGATTAACTTTGAGGTAAGCCAAATTAATATTACAATCAATTCATCAGTTCCAACGAACTCTTCGATTGTGCATTTATTCTACGAAAAGTGTATCTTTCAGGGTCACTGAAAAATTATTATTTCTTATCGTGTACAGCAATTAGAGCATGTAACAGGATCAAAATCGTAAAAGGGACTTTGTATGCAAACAGAGGATCAGAAACCAAATGCATAATTGTGCACAAGTTTTATTAACTAAATCACAAACATAACTAAACAAACAAACAAACATACATACATTCATCCATACATGCATAGGTAAAGGGGTGAGTGATGTGGAACCGGAAGCAGGAAATAGAAATATGGAAAAGATCTATTTAACATTGAAAAGAACCATCAGCTGATCATTTTCAGAGCACCTCATTAAATTGATAGACTGTACTTGCATGGTCAATCGTGGACAATTCTTGAAGTGGTTGAACAATTAGTCCGTTGGTGTGTCTGTGAGGGTCAAAAGTCATGGTGCAAGTTGCAATCGTTTCTTCTCCGTTGGATGAAGAAGATAGGATGAACTTGTATTGTTGCTGTTCTCATGGCTGGAGTGCAGGCTGGGTTGGGACCACAGCTCTCAGATGGAAGTTTTTTAAAGATTTGTTCGTGCATATGCCAAATAATTGTGTCTGATTTGTCTCAGTCGCTACACATGCCATGTTAAATAATTCCATTTTTACCAGGTGAAAAAGACTTACTATTAAATGTATTAAATATGTACTTAAGTATGTTTTTAGTACAAAACAAATGTACTTTAATGCATTTATAATACATTTAACAGTACATCTTTTTCACCTTGTATGTACAACCAACACTATCTCACGACCAATTCGTACGAATTCGTACGAATGATAAAAAGATGGCTAAATCGTACGAATTCGTACGACCTCACTCGTACGAATTTGTACGATTTGTCTAAACCCACGTGATGGGTAGGTTTAGGGGCGGGGTCAGGGATAGGTCATTCGTATGAATTCATACGAATTGGGCAATTCGTAAAATATGTACGATTTTGCAAAAATCTTACGAATTCGTACGATTGAGGTCGTATGAATTCGTACGAATTAGCCACCTCGTAGAATTTGTACGTTTTCCCGTGAGATCGGGTTGGTACAACATAGGGAAATGTCAAAACATCATACTGTGTTGTAATAAAAAAACGTCTAGGTTACGACCTCTGTTCCCTGAGAACAGGGAATGAGACACTGCATCGATGAAGCTATGGGGAACACCCTCCATGTGAACCGGTGTTTGAAAAGCTGTACAATCACGGCAATAGAATTTGACTGGCGACAGCCTATGACACTACAAGTGCGACTCAGAAGTATTAAAGAGGCGCAGGGGCGTCGGACTGGGGGTAAAACCAGTACTGATTACCAGGGCCCCAAGGGGAGAGAGGGCCCTTGAAAAGTCTGGAATATATTTTATTTGGAACATGGGGGCCCATCAGGACTGCCTATACATAGGGCCCGGGATCTTGTGCTACGCCCCTGAAGAGGCGCCTAGAGAACATCGTTCCCCAATAGCATCATCGAAGCAGTGCAAGGGAACAGTTACTTTTTTAACAGAGGTTAATTTTGCTTTAATATAAAAATAAACTAATCTTTTTCCCCTTTCACAGACACTGTGATCAAACAATTTCCAACACGTCTGAGGTGCGAGCAATGATTCGAAGGAAATGCAACAATGAGGCAAACTCAAAGACCAATCACTCCAATTCACTTGAAGGATGAAGATGGTTTGAGTTGTAACAGTACTGTAACTGTTTGCAGCTATTAATGACTGCACTTTATTGACTGTAGTTAGGTTTATTTATATTTATGTTAATGTATTTTTTTTTTTTACAGTTTACATATGCTGCTGTACTGATGTACACTGGGTGAAGTACATTAAAGTTTACTAGCTTTCAAAGTGTGTGTGTGTGTTTTATACAAATATTTTTTACTGTGTTTTATTGAATGATAATTTTTCCACTGTATTTGTAATACATTAAAATATATTATTTTCATAATTTTAGCATAAATGAGGCAGAAAATGCTACTGATAACACAGTAATAGTGTACTTGACTACTTTTAAAATGCACCATTAACATATTTAATTATGTTTTTTTTGTATTATAAATATGATTTGTATATATTATATATTCTTATATTTTAAATAATTTATAAGTGTATTTAAAATGCATTAAAGATGGTTTCAGTTTTACTAAAAGTGGTAACAAAATAAAAAAAATTAAAAGCTGAAATAGTATATTAAAAATACACTTTAGTTCATCTTCAGTGTGTCTCAAAATAGCACAGTTGTACGGTGGCCGAGAGAGCTCAACGCGCTGCAACTGAAGAAAACACATGCAAATAGAAAAACACCTGCAAATTAAGAAAACATCTTCATCAGTTTCACAACACATGTGTGCTCCAAATACTCACAACACAATCAAATACAGAAACGCGCTGCAAAAGTTCACAACACAATCAAATACAGAAATGCGCTGCAAAAGTTCACAACACAACCAAATACAATACAGAAAGGCGCTGCAAATAGGACAGAACACAACGGAAATGTTTCCGGGGAACCCAATAAGTGACGGACCCGGCTGGGACGTTTTTTATTGCTCGTGAGCATTACCTATGCCCTAACGTTACTCCCTTAAAAGGGCAGACGGCAGAGCCCTTGACATGGGCACTTTGGAGGGAGCGGGGCACTTGTGTGCCATTATGTAGCCGTTTGGAACGGACTTGATGAAGAGAGCAACGAAAGCCAATGTAATTTCCTCATTATTTTCACCTGTGATGTTCCCATGACAACGCAGCGCCGTCTCATATTTGGACCTCTTATATAGCCTACTGTCTATGATTTGGACCCTTCATTCTAACATTTCTTATGAAACTTATTTTAACATAACATGAATGTGTACAATGTAACTGATGTATATATTAATATCTTTCCCTCATGTTCTTTTTCTCTATCTTTTTTTCTTTAATTTATTTTAGTCTTCAGCTTGTTCTTTTCTGATTAGTATTCTTATGACATTGAACATATTACAAATGCATTTTGTATATTGTATACAAAGTTGTATGTCATAAACGTGTAATCTCTGTACGTTTTGCAACAAAAATAAAATAATAAATTAAATTAAATTAAAGTAGACAGCTCCGTAAGCACGTCCCAGTCGGGTCCGTCACTTATTGGCTTCCCCGGAAACATTTCCGTTGTGTTCTGTCCTATTTGCAGCGCGTTTCTGTATTTGGTTATGTTGTGAACTTTTGCAGCGCGTTTCTGTATTTGGTTGTGTTGTGAACTTTTGCAGCGTGTTTCTGTATTTGGTTGTGTTGTGAGTATTTGGAGCACACATGTGTTGTGAAACTGATGAAGATGTTTTCTTAATTTGCAGGTGTTTTTCTATTTGCATGTGTTTTCTTCAGTTGCAGCGCGTTGAGCTCTCTCGGCCACCGTACAGTTGAGTACACTAAGATGATCTTAAGTTTATCTTAAGAAGTACTAAAGATAAGCTTTTAGTATATTAAGTACAAAATAAGTGCGCGAAAATAGAGCACTTTAAGTACATTATGGAAGTACATTATGGAAGTGTACTAAGTGCACTTAAATAAAATGTATTTTAGTGAACTTTTTTTTCACCTGGGCTGTTATGCTGCCTATATAATGATTTACACAACCAAGCAATGAAAAAAAATAGACCGTAACTTTGACTTACCTGTCGAGAAGAAAGCAGGCAACTTCAGCGTCACTTTCAAAGTCTTTCTCATTCATTAGCTCTTTCCACCTGGGAAAAGCTATCCCGATATTTACCCTCGTTTTGAATTTGCCGGTCACGTTTCCTTTTAAATTAAATTTTTGCTTTTTGGCCACGAGCATTCCTTCTCCTGTGGCTCTGCATAACTATGATCCTGCATTATATTGTACCTTGCAGTGCAGCCTTTCAGATGTGCCGGGGCAGTGACAAGCACCTCTCACTGATCTCCGTGTCCGCTTCAGATTTAGGATTGATTTTAAAGTATTATTACTGGTATTTAAATCACTCAATGGCCTAGGACCTCAATACATTATAGATATGCTCACTGAATATAAACCCAACAGATCACTCAGATCATTAGGATCATATCAGCTAAAAATACAAAGGGTTCACTCTAAGCATGGCGAGTCGGCTTTTAGCTATTATGCCAGCCGCAACTGGAACCAGCTACAGTAGTCACATTCAAATCCAGACTCAAAACACTTCTGTTTAGCTATGCATTTACTGAATGAGCACTGTGCCGCTGTTCGTCCGACTGTTTGTACTGTACTGTATTTTATTTTATTTTTCTAAACTGCTTTAATTATTCTTATTTCTTTTTATTATTTTAATTTCTTCTATGTAAAGCACTTTGAATTGCCATTGTGTATGAAATGTGCTATATGAATAAACTTGCCTTGCCTTGCCTTGCCTTCAGCTGGTTTCAGTCAGCCGGCTCTGAACGAAAACGCGTTGATGAAACGTGTTGAGGTAGGCCAGTGCTTTTTGTACCTCTCTGGTATTATAGTTTTTCAAGATGGCGGAACGACATGGAAGCCTCCTTGGACTTACCTGTCCCATGTAAATAAAGATAAGAAATTCTTCGCTTACGAGGATACGTCAGATCATTGGCAGAGGTAATTTTACACCAATGAGGACATATTTATGAATAAAGACAATGATTTTAGCTAATAAAATACAATAAAAAAAACTACTGTACCTTTAATTTCAGATGTTATACCATTTTTCAACCGAGTGAATCTACACATGAGAGGCCTTCAGAAGTCATAACTTCAGGACTAACTAAACATTTAGAAAGTAGTTAGGATGTATTTCATTTTGTGCATGCTTTAAGTTAATTTTACCAAATATTAAGTTCATAGACCTTTAGCGCATTCAAATGTATTGAGTTAAAATTAAAGTGTGATATAAATATTGCATAAAACACGTCATTACCGAATTCAGGGCTGTTTAATAACTGCAATAGTTATTAAGCACCAGCTGATTTAAGTTTTTTCTTCAAACAAAGTGACAAAAGTAATTTTCTGATAAATCATTGGACACTGATGCACTGTGTTTTGTTGTATGCACAGATTTGGAGGGCCACTTATAGAAAGATGTGTCCTTGTCTTTGTTCCATGGCATTTTTAATTTAATAACATACATTTCAACATACAAAACGCACATTCGCAACTCTTGTAAATGTTTTCTTTTGCTGTAGATTAGGTGGTGCAGGCAACAGAAATTTCTACCAGCTTTCTGCCAGAAAAACATTGTTTTTGCCACTACAATCATGGTGATGTTAAAAATTGGTAAACAATTTCCAAACAGGGTGTTTCAGAAGAAATGCAAACAAAATCAAAGATGCATAAAAACAAAGGTGTCCAAAATGTTACATGCTAATATTTGGTCTTGTTTCAGAGTCGGTGTGCTCCAGTGAAAACTTTGTGACTTGTGAACTTTGATGAGGCCGAGAACACTAGCAATGTTAAACATGCGGTTCAATATAAACAAGAATCCAACTCTGTATATCAACATATAACTGTTGATTGTTAGATATAATAGTTAGATGATTTATCTAACAATTGGAATTTACAATGTTAAAACATTTGGGCATTCTGCTGATGAGGCCAAAAACTGCATAGCACATGTTTTCATAAAAAGAAGAACAATTATTAAGACATAAAACACAACGTCTGTTTTCTGGATCGGGCCTAAAAGGCCAATGCCTAAAAGACCGATGCCTAAAACTCTGGTGTCAAAGTATTGGTGTGGACAGAATAAAAAAAGAATCATCCCCCCTTTCACGTAAAAATACCACTTATCAACTGTAATTCATTTGCTTAACTGTTGTTTAGTGACATACACAAAATAACAGTGTATCTATGACTGTGCTGTAAAATGCACATCTTTAAGTGTAATAGTTAGACGAGTTTGAAGTGTAATAGTTTTCTAGGTGACTGAAAAACAGCAATACTCATCTTTCATGTAGCTGTTTTCGTAGACATAGCAGAAAGATGTTCTAAAATAAATATGATTTGTTTAGTCTTAAACACTCTCATGTAGAAGGACTCTCATTTAATTATCTTTATGCTATATTTGCTCATATTTTTCATAAATTCCTATATGAACGTGTTTGACCACGCTCGGAGCCTATAGTTTTTGCAAACTGTACAAAAACAAAAACAAATAAGATGTAAACGGCGTAATCGACTAGCATATCAATTACAATAAATGTCAATTACAAACATTTTAAAGTCAAAACTGATCACAAGTGGCTTTTCTGTATTTGTTTTAAATGGCTCATGCTGTAATTACTTTTTAGCAAGTTAACCTCTAGAATTTACTTTGGTGCAATTTTATCTGCAGGGTGCAGAGTTAGTGTGGAGCTTTGTTTAACAGCCTCAAGCTTTAATGAATATGCCTCTCTCAGGGCAATAGTCAGATGTGAT
>NW_028117809.1:0-7500 GCF_965113295.1 Leuciscus leuciscus
ACGAAGTCAACAGTTGGATGTGTCAAAACTTTCTTCAGTTAAACAAAGACAAAACTGAAGTTATTGCGTTTGGAAACAAAGATGAAGTTCTCAAGGTGAACGCATACCTTCACTCTAGGGGTCAAACAACTAAACATCAAGTCAGGAATCTTGGTGTGACACTAGAGTCAGAGCTTAGTTTCAGTAGTCATGTCAAAGCAATAACTAAATCAGCATACTATCATCTGAAAAATATTGCAAGAATAGATGCTTTGTTTCCAGACAAGACTTAGAGAAACTTGTGCATGCTTTCATCACCAGCAGGGTGGATTATTGTAATGGACTCCTCACTGGCCTTCCCAAAAAGACCATAAGACAGTTGCAGCTCATTCAGAACGCTGCCGCTAGGATTCTGAGCAGAACCAGAAAATATGAACATATCACACCAGTCCTCAGGTCTTTACACTGGCTCCCAGTTAGATTTAGGATTGATTTCAAAGTATTATTACTGGTATATAAATCATTCAATGGCCTAGGACCTCAATACATTGCAGATATGCTCACTGAATATAAACCCAACAGATCACTCAGATCATTAGGATCATATCAGCTAGAAATACCAAGGGTTCACTCTAAGCATGGTGAGTCTGCTTTTAGCTATTATGCTGGAACCAGCTTCCAGAAGAGATCAGATGTGCTCCTACAGTGGTCACATTCAAATCCAGACTCAAAACACTTCTGTTTAGCTGTGCATTTACTGAATGAGCACTGTGCCGCTGTTCGTCCGACTGTTTGTACTGTACTGTATTTTATTTTATTTTTTAATTATTCTTATTTCTTTTAATTATTTTAATTTCTCCTATGTCAGCTGGGCATTTAGCCCGTAACTGTAAATGCCCACTCAGGTGTAAAAGAAAGTGATAATGTGAAAGTGACGTGTATTAATGTGGGTTTGAAAGTAGAACAGTATTTAAATGACGATATTAAAGTTTTCGTCTGAGAAAGAATGTGAACGCAGTGCCAAAGAAAGTGAAAAGAACGTGTGAGTAAATGAGGGAGAAAAGAAAGTTAAAGGAAAGTTGATAGATGGAAGTCGTAAGAAGATTGAAGGTTAAAAGAAGGTTGAAAGATTTAAGTCTTAAGGGAATCCTTTGAAGGAAAGATCTATAATAATATTCTTTTTTTATTTTTTAAAAGTACTGTATTTTATTTTATTTTTCTAAACTGTTTTAATTATTCTTATTTCTTATCATTATTTTAATTTCTTCTATGTAAAGCACTTTGAATTGCCATTGTGTATGAAATGTGCTATATAAATAAACTTGCCTTGCCTTGCCTTGCCATGTGGAGCATTCAGAGATTTTTTTTTTCCTGAATTACCGCTGGTTGTGAATTGTGCTCAAATACGTTGCCTTATCTTCTCTGAAATGCGTTCCGCACATTCAGCTGACATAAAATTACTCTCTAAATAAACGAAAAAAAATATCCAGTGATGTAATGTTTTCTGTGTTGACACTAACCTTGTGGGATGTCCATGTCCTAACTGCTGGGATAATCACACAAATGTCCAATTCGCGAACTAATGACTCCTTTGAACCAATTAATGTTAATGAATAAGTTAAAACAACTGACCTATACAATACATTGTTATTACTGATAAAGTGCAAACCTGGTTATATTTAAATAATGGAGAACAATATTGACATTGATTATTGCACAACACCGGCATTCTGGATAGAGCATGGGATAGAGACGTAAATTAAGTTGGTGTCGTGAACCCTTGCGCATGCGTAGTAAAGTATAACCTGTGGGGGAAAAGGCGTTTTAAACCTTATTTTGGGGCAAAGTCATCAAACTTTTTCAGCGATTTTTATCATATTTTACTGCTGTTTCTATACATGCAGTTTTTATGTCCCGGTGACCAGTGAAAGTGCAGTTCTGACTCTCTGCCCATTCATTTAGATAGGAGCCTGGTCTTGTTAGTCCGAAATAGCTGCCCGGAGGCGTTGCCAAGATGGCGGCCGAGTGGCACGACTTGCCTAAAAGGACTTTGCTTCAGCCTACACCTTTTCGGTTACCATCTTTGTTTGTAATGAATTTTCTGTACATATATTCTGTCCTATGTTTTAGTAACCGAATAAACCTTCATTCATTCATGTAATGCGGTCACAGTAGAGTCATTTATAATGGCTTCGAACGCAACTCACCCATAGACTGTAAAATAAAGATGGACGACTTGTCCCCAATGTCCCATTATGGCGCTGATATCTTGCGCTGATCCGGGAGTCGGGACCCGAGTCTGCTCAGTAGTGAGTGTGAAGTGGAGCCGCAGAATCGGTCAGTTTACTGAAGAATAAAATTATGTCAGTGTGAAATAAACAGTTATGGAAATTTAGACAATAAAGGTAAAGCTCCAATCTCCTCCCGAAAATCCAGAAAAAAGTTTGTTGGTGCTTCAGTAACTAGTCTACTTCACTCAGAGAAGCTGTCAATCACAGCTGTCAATCATGACGTCACACTACCGTTTTTATAACAGCAAATAACTAACTTGCCCCTCTGAAACTTTTTTCCAAGAGTATAGCAAAATTCTGAGTTATGTCTGTGAAACAAGCTGTTTGTTTTACAATTGCTGAAATATTTTTAATCAATATGAAATCTAAATGCAGTCCTTGTTCAAACTCGTCTGAGCAGAACTCAAGTGTCCACCAGGGGTTGCTATTTATTAAAATAAGAGTAGTGTACACTAAGAAACTTCTGTAACAGCCACTCTTGGATATCAGCATGCATTGATTTTCATCTTTTGCAAACGTCAAAACAATCCATTGAACATTACACATGTGCAGTGATTTAACTCTAAAATTTAAGTCTGATCATGATATGCAACTATATTATCACCCAAACATTTAAATATATATATATGTATTTAAAAACCTGCAGCCTATTTGCTGCACCCTCATATAAACACATTTAGAGGCAATCCATCAGGGAAGGAACAGAGATCTGTTTTTATTATCATTATTAATGGACATATAATGTGTGATATGATGTCAGGTCTTGCATTAGAGCCTGTTACTCTTGAACTTCCTCTGAACGGTTGGAAAGGCTGCAGGTTTGCATGCGTCTCTGAGCTGCTGGCATCCTGTTTAGGCCTCGCTGTGGTTTGCACGATTCAAAGGCTATGATGACGAAGTGTCAGAGAGCTGAAGACTCAGTTTAGGTGGAGCTGGACTGTTACCATCAAGAAAGAAAGACCCGACTGAAAGATGCGCACTTACTGGGGGTTTTTACACATTTTTGGTGAGTTACTTTACATTCTTTCATCAGCTATTGTTTCAGGAAGATCTGGCGTATGGAGTAGAGCCTTGTGCTTGAACTTAGTTCCTAACATTCATCGTGTCTGAAAGTTTATTAAAACCGTTCAAAGAGAATAATATGAAAAAAAATCAGTTTTTGTTTTAATCATTGGCTTTGAATTTTCAATAATCTGAAAATATCTTTCTGTATCCATTTGCGACTGTCTTTTTCCATAAACAAACAAGATTTCCTAAATATTTCTATAGTGAAGAGATTGAATGAACTTTTTTGCAAAATTCTCTTGTTTCTCAGATGTTTCTCCTGAGAAAAACATTCAGATATCTCAACAACATGCCCATATTTGCCATCTAAAGTCACAAGATCTCAAAATGAACTTGATGTATGAATTATTTTTTATTTTTTTATTTTGTGATCTGTGTGGCTATTCGCATTCATTTGAGTGTAGGAACACTATTGTCTCATTTGGGTCTGTATTTATATCTCTAATGGTTGTTGCAATGTCATAAACATATAAGATGCTGAATTTCTATATAAATAATTTATATATACACAAATATATATATATTTGTGTGTGTGTTTAAAACCTACTTTTGGAACCGATATCTGTTCCAAAAGTAGGTTAAAAAATATCGATATCTGTTCCAAAAGTAGGTTAAAAAATATTTTTAGTTCCTCAAAGAACCTTTCAGTGATCAGTTCTCAAAATAATAATATTTTTTTCTCTCAGTGTGAAGAACATTCTAAATAAATCTAAAAACATTCTATAAAGAACCTTTAGTGGAATGGAAAGATTCCACTGATGTTAAAGGTTCTTTATGGAACCATCGAAGCCAATGAAGAACTTTATTTTAAAAGAGTGTGTATATATAGAATATATTGCTCTTCTTTGCTGCCATTTTTTATTTATTATGTTTTGTCCTCCTCTTTAATTATATTTTCAGCTGTTCTTCTCTTGTGTGATTATGGGATGTTCTCCACCCCATCACCATCTTCTACAGAGAGGACCACTATTGAAATATCAAACATATCTAACACTACTGAGACAACAGCAGAATCAGCAACATTTGGAAACTTCACAAAGAATAAGGATGATGATGAGTCAAGTGGTTCACCTGAAAATCCTACAGATACAAGCTATGAAAGCACCTCGGTTCCAGACACTTCAGTCCATAAATCTGAAGGACCGACAGAAACTCAGAGAAAGTACTCCCTTCCACGACCCGTCCCGAGAGCACCACGCACAGGCAGACTACTCATCATGGAGTACAAACGGTTGGAGGAAACTTCATAATGTTAAAAGTTTGAAGCTTTTTGAAATCTAGTAATTTGTTAGGTGTTTATAATGGGCAATGGAAGCTGTTGTCTATTTACTGAAGTATTTAGAATTATATATCTTTATAATCTATATAGAATTATATAATAGAACTATTATAATGTATGACGTTCTGTTGTGCATCTAACTGATGTTGTAAAGCCGTTGAGCAACTTTATTCAGAGTCTGAGCGCTAAACCAGCTCATGGTTGTGGTTTCAAGTGAGAAATCCAATTTTCACTGACCTTTTGTTCGCATGCAATTCAAACAATAACTTTCAGAAATATTCATCACCCATTTTAAAAAAAGGTCATTTTATTAGAGCTTGAAAAATGACTCGCTCTGAGCTTAAGCACATTTTTTACATCAAACAGATGAACATTGATACACATTCGTCCACATTCACAGTCAAACGTTTGAAATAAAATAAATAAATAAATAATAATTTAAAAATATATATATTTTTGAAAGACGTCTCCTCTACTCACTAAGGCTGCATTTGTTTAATTAAAAATGCAGTAAAAATTGAGTGTGAAATATTGTTAGAATTTAAAACGGCTGTTTTCAACGTGAATATATTGTTAAAGTGTAATTTATTCCTGTGATCAAAGCTGAATTTTCGGCATCATTACTCCAGTCTTCAGTGTCACATGATCCTTCCGAAATCATAGGCCTATATATATATCATTTTATAAAATAATAAAAAATGTAATAAATTTAAATAGGAAATTTAAATACATTTTAAATAAATTATAAAATGTAATGAAATATAACAGATCTTTTAAGTTTTTATATTTTTTTATTTTTATATAATTTATTCATTTATAGGCAGCTCACTAAGTTTTGGAACAGACCAACACTGAACGCTGACAGAAATTTTTCATATATTTATACTCACACACACAACACACACACACACACACACACACACACACACACACTCACCTGGTCTAAAATGATCTACTACTGCATTCTTTGTCAATAATTCTCCCGTTCTCATTGTAGAGTTACTCATTTGATCTGACTCGTGCCGACGGACCTGCCAATGATTACGACACTCCTCTCAGGAGCGAGCATCAAGGCGTAAGTTATGAACAAACCAACAAAGGCAAGTGTTGAATTAAAAACTCGTAATAAACCTAAACATGAACATTTAGGGAAATTGTGCTTGATTTAAATGTGTGTGCGATGCATTTGCGTTCTCTCAGGTCAGAAACTCAGAATCTTTCTGTTAATCTCTCTGTATATCTCTCTGCTCAGATCTGCCTGTGAGTCTGGATTACATACAGGAAGACAAGCCTGAGGAAAAGTCCAGCCCGATAGCCAATGGGTGTGCAGGAGAGAAAACTGAACAAACACCTGCCAATGAGAATGGTAACGTGGTCATTGGTATTGTAAGAGAGGATTGGTGCTCTCTCGTGGCATAGATATGGTCATGGCCGTTTTGATTCCGACACGCACTGTAAGCGGTCGACCAATCACAACAGACTGATCCATCTGACCAATCAGAGCAGAGTAGATCAATCACAACAGACTGGGTCGTCTGACCAATCAGAGTAGAGTAGACCAATCACAACAGACTGGGTCATCTGACCAATCAGAGTAGAGTAGACCAATCACAACAGACTGGGTCATCTGACCAATCAGAGCAGAGTAGACCAATCACAACAGACTGGGTCGTCTGACCAATCAGAGCAGAGTAGACCAATCACAACAGACTGGGCCATCTGACCAATCAGAGTAGAGTAGACCAATCACAACAGACTGGGTCATCTGACCAATCAGAGCAGAGTAGACCAATCACAACAGACTGGGTCGTCTGACCAATCAGAGCAGAGAAGACCAATCACAACAGACTGGGTCATCTGACCAATCAGAGCAGAGTAGACCAATCACAACAGACTGGGTCATCTGACCAATCAGAGCAGAGTAGACCAATCACAACAGACTGGGTCATCTGACCAATCAGAGCAGAGTAGACCAATCACAACAGACTGGGTCGTCTGACCAATCAGAGCAGAGTAGACCAATCACAACAGACTGGGTCATCTGACCAATCAGAGTAGAGTAGACCAATCACAACAGACTGGGTCATCTGACCAATCAGAGCAGAGTAGACCAATCACAACAGACTGGGTCGTCTGACCAATCAGAGCAGAGTAGACCAATCACAACAGACTGGGTCGTCTGACCAATACGAGCAGAGAAGACCAATCACAACAGACTGGGTCATCTGACCAATCAGAGCAGAGTAGACCAATCACAACAGACTGGGTCATCTGACCAATCAGAGCAGAGTAGTCCAATCACAACAGACTGGGTCATCTGACCAATCAGAGCAAAGGAAGCTCTCAGAAAGGCGGGGTTTAGAGTGACAGAATCTTCGAACTAACTGTTGTCAGACTTGTTGAGCATTGAGGAGATGTATGTTATGAGAAAATGTAAGTGTTTTTTGACCTTGGATGCATGTAAACCTGTTATAGGAACCTTTTAAATAGAAGTCGAAGGAAATATCAATTCAAATACACTTATATTTCAAAACCATCTCTTGATGCTCATTTTAGTATTGTCTGCATAGGGAGGAGAGTTGGAGAGTTGTTTGAGTTGACTTTATTGTGATGATATTCCTCCTGTCGTTTATCTTACAGAAGAGCAGAATTCTCCAGAAGAGAACAGCTTCACTTCCAGCTCGTGCTCGACCTCCACCGATGAAGAAAGTAGAGTTTAACCTGGACCTGGATCTGATTGGAGGAGATTATGACCTGAATGATCTGAGTCTGAGCACAGCCGATGCCAGCGCCGCGCCGCAGAATGAAAACAACAATAATCTCTCTAACGCTGGTCAGTACAACCGAGCAAAGTCCATTCTTATATGTACAGTACAGCCAAAACTG
>NW_028117809.1:12500-14874 GCF_965113295.1 Leuciscus leuciscus
AGATAGACAGACAGACAGACAGACAGACAGACAGATAGATAGATAGATAGATAGATAGATAGATAGATAGATAGATAGATAGATAGATAGATAGATAGATAGATAGATAGATAGATAGATAGATAGATAGATAGATAGATAGATAGATAGATAGATAGATAGATAGATAGATAGATAGATAGATAGATGGACGGACGGACTGAATTGTCATTACCTTAAAGCAAAATAATCTTATTTTCAGTAGTGTAATATGCAAAAATAAATACATAAATATATTTAAATTATTATTTAAGTTATATACACTACCTAAAAAAATATACTGTTACATTGTAATAGATTACATAAGCTTATTTTTCTCAGTACTGTAATATGAAATAATAAGCAAACAAAAAATATTTAAATTAATTCCTTTTTTTTATTTAAGGCGTATATATAAGCTTAAAATGTACAAATACATTTTACTATAAATATTATATTCTCAGTATATAAAAAAATATTTAAATTATTATTTTGTATTATTTAAATATACCTGAATACCTGTAAACTGAACTGTTACATTTTACTATAAATATAATTCTCATTACCTTAAAACAATCTTATTCTCTGTACTGTAATGTGAAAAAATAAATGTAAAATATTTAAATTATTAATACATTAAGAATCTAATGAGCACGTAAACATTATTTTTTTAGGACCATTTTTGCAATTGAGCGTATATATATAAGCTAATCCTGCAGAGTTCTGCAGAGTTCCTCCGACCCCTCCACCTCCCCAGCTCCACCTGTCTATTGATGTATGTATATTTACGCAGCAGCTGCAGATCTTACAGGCTCTCAGGAGTGTGTGTATACAGATCCTTTCCAAAAAATTTGAATATCATGGAAAAGTTTATTTATTTCCATAATTCCATTCAAAACGTTAAACTTCCATAGATTATAGATTCAGGGCCCACAACTTAAACGATTTCAAGTATTTAGTTGTTTATTTGTACATAATTTGGGCTTCCAGCTCATAAAACCCACGAAAACAGGATTTCAAAATGTTTTAATATTACATGAAATCACACAGTAATTACACAGTGATACCATGGTCATTGAACCAGGTTTTGGTTATTTTGGCAGTGTGGGCAGGTGCAAATCCTGCTGGAAAATGAAGGAAGCATGAAGTGCTCTGGAAATGTCCTGGTAGACGTCTGCGTTGAGTGGACAGCACAGTGGACCAACACCAGCTGATGACATGGCTCCCCAAACCAACACAGACTGTGGAAACTTCACACTGGACTTCAAGCATCTTGGATTGTGTGTCTCTCCATTCTTCCTCCAGACTCTGGGACCTTGGTTTCCAAATGAGATGCAAAATTTGCTCTCATCAGAAAAGAGGACTTTGGTCCACTGTGCTTTATTAAATCCAGAGTCAACGCAGCCGTCTACCAGGACATTTTCAGAGCACTTCATGCTTCCTTCATTTTCCAGCAGGATTTGCACCTGCCCACACTGCCAAAAGAACCAAAACCTGGTTCAATGACCATGGTATCACTGTGTAATTACTGTGTGATTTCATGTAATATTCACATTTTTTGAAATCCTGTTTTCGTGGGTTTTATGAGCTGGACGCCCAAATTATGTACAAATAAACAACTAAATACTTGAAATCGTTTAAGTTGTGGGCCCTGAATCTATAATCAATGGAAGTTTAACGTTTTGAATGGAATTATGGAAATAAATAAACTTTTCCATGATATTCTAATTTTTTGGAAAGGGTCTGTATATGAGCTGTAGTAAGTCTATACTTGCTCAACAGCAGCAGCGTAGCAGATCTAGTCCGCCAAGACCAAATACATGACAGTAAAGTACATCTCCGTCCCATTAGGCTACTGTACTCATTAATGTAATGTATATTGTACCATAATATGGAATTGAAAATCATCCAGGTCTCAATTCTGTATTATATAATGTTTGTTTTTTTATAAAATCAGTAGGCCAATATCAAAACAGTTCAACAAAGTAACACAGTCATGATGGATAAATACTTGACAAACTGCATAATATATATTTTAAAACAATTTATAATGTACAGGGTTAGTACATTAACATGTAACAAATGTAAAGTCATCCTGGAGGCTAAAATTTTACTTTGTAACGTGTTGAATATTAATATTTTTCTTACACAAACGCATCGCTTTGCTTCAGAAAGCCTTTATTAACCCCCGGAGCCTGTGGAGCACTTGGATAGATGCACTTTTATGGACTTTAAAAAAGAAACAGCCATTCACTGAGCTTGGAGCTTCACAAAGCTTGGTAGAGCCAGGACATTTTTTTATATAGGCTAACCCCGATTGTATTCGTCTGAAAGAAGATAGTCATGTGACTTGAGG
>NW_028117808.1:0-2500 GCF_965113295.1 Leuciscus leuciscus
GGTCCGGCTTTCTCAAGCCAACTTAAAGTTTGTCTCAAACTTTTTTTCTAGTTCTTCTTCTTCTTCTTCTTCTTCTTCTTCTTCTTCTGACCCAAAAATTTTCAACTCTAACTCCTCCTAGACCGTTCAAGCTACATACTCCAAACTCGGGTCAGACCTTCATACTGTTCTGACTTGGTGTGCTATATCTTTTCAGACTGGTTTGAGTTATGGTTTTCTTAAAAATTAATATTAAAAATCATAAAAATCCCATAGACTTTCATTGACCAAAAGTCCATGTCTGTTTAAACTATGTTTAATGTAAACTGCTAGAAGCCATTGATACTCAATTAAGCTTTAAGCTATTTCTGTCTAACTAATAACTTATCTATCTATCTATCTATCTATCTATCTATCTATCTATCTATCTATCTATCTATCTATCTATCTATCTTCAAACCTTTTCTATCTATCTATCTATCTATCTATCTATCTTCAAACCTTTTCTATCTATCTATCTATCTATCTACAAACCTTATCTATCTATCTATCTATCTATCTATCTATCTATCTATCTACAAACCTTATCTATCTATCTATCTATCTATCTATCTATCTATCTATCTATCTATCTATCTATCTATCTATCTATCTATCTACAAACCTTATCTATCTATCTATCTATCTATCTATCTATCTATCTATCTTCAAACCTTTTCTATCTATCTATCTATCTATCTATCTATCTATCTATCTATCTATCTATCTATCTATCTATCTATCTATCTATCTATCTATCTATCTATCTATCTTCAAACCTTTTCTATCTATCTATCTATCTATCTATCTATCTATCTATCTATCTATCTATCTATCTATCTATCTATCTATCTATCTATCTACAAACCTTATCTATCTATCTATCTATCTATCTATCTATCTATCTATCTACAAACCTTATCTATCTATCTATCTATCTATCTATCTATCTATCTATCTTCAAACAATTTTTATCTATCTATCTATCTATCTATCTATCTATCTATCTATCTATCTATCTATCTATCTATCTATCTATCTATCTTCAAACCTTTTCTATCTATCTATCTATCTATCTATCTATCTATCTATCTATCTATCTATCTATCTATCTATCTATCTATCTATCTATCTATCTATCTATCTATCTATCTATCTTCAAACCTTATCTATCTATCTATCTATCTATCTATCTATCTATCTATCTATCTTCAAACTATTTTTATCTATCTATCTATCAATCTATCTATCTATCTTCAAACCTTATCTATCTATCTATCTATCTATCTATCTATCTATCTATCTATCTATCTATCTATCTATCTATCTATCTATCTTCAAACCTTATCTATCTATCTATCTATCTATCTATCTATCTATCTATCTATCTATCTATCTATCTATCTTCAAACCTTATCTATCTATCTATCTATCTATCTATCTATCTATCTATCTATCTATCTATCTATCTATCTATCTATCTATCTATCTATCTATCTTCAAACCTTATCTATCTATCTATCTATCTATCTATCTATCTATCTATCTATCTATCTATCTATCTATCTATCTATCTATCTATCTACAAACCTTATCTATCTATCTATCTATCTATCTATCTACAAACCTTATCTATCTATCTATCTATCTATCTATCTATCTATCTATCTATCTATCTATCTATCTTCAAACAATTTTTATCTATCTATCTATCTATCTATCTATCTATCTATCTATCTATCTATCTATCTATCTATCTATCTATCTTCAAACCTTTTCTATCTATCTATCTATCTATCTATCTATCTATCTATCTATCTATCTATCTATCTATCTATCTATCTATCTATCTATCTATCTATCTATCTATCTATCTATCTATCTATCTTCAAACCTTATCTATCTATCTATCTATCTATCTATCTATCTATCTATCTATCTATCTATCTATCTATCTTCAAACTATTTTTATCTATCTATCTATCAATCTATCTATCTATCTTCAAACCTTATCTATCTATCTATCTATCTATCTATCTATCTATCTATCTATCTTCAAACCTTATCTATCTATCTATCTATCTATCTATCTATCTATCTATCTATCTTCAAACCTTATCTATCTATCTATCTATCTATCTATCTATCTATCTATCTATCTATCTATCTATCTATCTATCTATCTATCTATCTTCAAACCTTATCTATCTATCTATCTATCTATCTATCTATCTATCTATCTATCTATCTATCTATCTATCTATCTATCTTCAAACCTTATCTATCTATCTATCTATCTATCTATCTATCTATCTATCTATCTATCTATCTATCTATCTATCTATCTTCAAACTATTTTTATCTATCTATCTATCAATCTATCTATCTATCTTCAAACCTTATCTATCTATCTATCTATCTATCTATCTATCTATCTATCTATCTATCTTCAAACCTTATCTATCTATCTATCTATCTATCT
>NW_028117808.1:7500-14802 GCF_965113295.1 Leuciscus leuciscus
CTTTCTTTCTTTCTTTCTTTCTTTCTTTCTTTCTTACTAGTCTATCTTACTAGTCTATCTTTCCTTCTTTCTAAATAACCTCTTTCTTTCTTTCTTTCTTTTTTCTACCTACTCAATCTTTCTGTCTGTCTTTCTTTCTTTCTTTCTTTCTTTCTTTCTTTCTTTCTTTCTTTCTTTCTTTCTTTCTTTTTAACTAATCTATCTTTCTTTCTTTTTAACTAATCTATATTTCTTTCTTTCTAACTAATTAAACTTTCTTTCTTTCTTTTTAACTAATCTATATTTTTCTTTCTTTTTAACTAATCAATCTTTCTTTCTTTTTAACTAATCTATCTATCTTCAAACCTTTTCTATCTATCTATCTATCTATCTATCTATCTATCTATCTATCTATCTATCTATCTATCTATCTATCTATCTATCTATCTATCTATCTTCAAACCTTATCTATCTATCTATCTATCTATCTATCTATCTATCTATCTATCTATCTATCTATCTTCAAACTATTTTTATCTATCTATCTATCAATCTATCTATCTATCTTCAAACCTTATCTATCTATCTATCTATCTATCTATCTATCTATCTATCTATCTATCTATCTATCTATCTATCTATCTATCTATCTATCTATCTATCTATCTTCAAACCTTATCTATCTATCTATCTATCTATCTATCTATCTATCTATCTATCTATCTATCTATCTATCTTCAAACTATTTTTATCTATCTATCTATCTATCTATCTTCAAACCTTATCTATCTATCTATCTATCTATCTATCTATCTATCTTCAAACCTTTTCTATCTATCTATCTATCTATCTATCTATCTATCTTCAAACAATTTTTATCTATCTATCTATCTATCTATCTATCTTCAAACCTTTTCTATCTATCTATCTATCTATCTATCTATCTATCTATCTATCTATCTATCTATCTATCTATCTACAAACCTTATCTATCTATCTATCTATCTATCTATCTATCTATCTATCTATCTATCTATCTATCTATCTATCTATCTATCTTCAAACCTTTTCTATCTATCTATCTATCTATCTATCTATCTATCTATCTATCTATCTATCTATCTATCTATCTTCAAACCTTATCTATCTATCTATCTATCTATCTATCTATCTATCTATCTATCTATCTATCTATCTTCAAACCTTATCTATCTATCTATCTATCTATCTATCTATCTATCTATCTACAAACCTTATCTATCTATCTATCTATCTATCTATCTATCTATCTATCTATCTATCTATCTATCTATCTATCTATCTAATCCATCTTACTGTCTTTCATTTCTTTGTTTCTTTCTTTTTCTTTCTTTCTTTCTTTCTTTCTAATTAATCTTTCTTTCTTTCTTTCTTTCTTTCTTTCTTTCTTTCTTTCTTTCTTTCTTTCTTTCTTTCTTTCTTTCTTTCTTTCTTTCTTACTAGTCTATCTTACTAGTCTATCTTTCCTTCTTTCTAAATAACCTCTTTCTTTCTTTCTTTCTTTTTTCTACCTACTCAATCTTTCTGTCTTTCTTTCTTTCTTTCTTTCTTTCTCTTTTTCTTTCTTTCTTTCTTTCTTTCTAACTAATCTTTCTTTCTTTCTAACTAATCTTTCTTTCTTTCTTTCTTTCTTTCTTTCTTTCTTTCTTTCTTTCTTTCTTTCTTTCTTTCTTTCTTTCTTTCTTTCTTTCTTTCTAATCTTTCTTTCTAACTAGCCCATATTTCTTTCTTTCTTTTTAACTAGTCTTTCTTTCTACCAAGCCCATATTTCTTTCTTTCTTTCTTTCTTTCCTTCCTTCCTTCCTTCATTCCTTCCTTCCTTCCAACTAATCAGTCTTTCTTTCTTTCTTTCTTTCTTTCTTTCTTTCTTTCTTTCTTTCTTTCTAACTAATCTTTCTTTCTTTCTAACTAATCCACCATTCTTTCTTTCTTCCTTTCAACTAATTAGTCTTTCTTTCTTTCTTTTTCTTTCTAATCCACAATTCTTTCTTTCTTTCTTTCTTTCTTTCTTTCTTTCTTTCTTTCTTTCTTTCTTTCTTTCTTTCTTTATAATCCACAATTCTTTCTTTCTTTCTTTCTAATCCACTATTCTTTCTTTCTTTCTTTCTTTCTTTCTTTCTAATCCACTTTTCTTTCTTTCTTTCTTTCTTTCTTTCTTTTTTTTGCTTTCTTGCTTTCTAACTAATCTGTCTTTCTTTTTAACTAATCTTTCTTTTAATCTATCTTTCTAACTAATCTATCTTTTTCTTTCTAACTAATATTTTTTCTTTCTTTCTAACTAATTTATCAATCAAAATTTAAACTACTTTAAACTTCAAACTACTTTTAACTTTTTCAAACTCTCTGGTCCGGCTTTCTCAAGCCAACTTAAAGTTTGTCTCAAACTTTTTTTCTAGTTCTTCTTCTTCTTCTTCTTCTTCTTCTTCTTCTTCTGACCCAAAAATTTTCAACTCTAACTCCTCCTAGACCGTTCAAGCTACATACTCCAAACTCGGGTCAGACCTTCATACTGTTCTGACTTGGTGTGCTATATCTTTTCAGACTGGTTTGAGTTATGGTTTTCTTAAAAATTAATATTAAAAATCATAAAAATCCCATAGACTTTCATTGACCAAAAGTCCATGTCTGTTTAAACTATGTTTAATGTAAACTGCTAGAAGCCATTGATACTCAATTAAGCTTTAAGCTATTTCTGTCTAACTAATAACTTATCTATCTATCTATCTATCTATCTATCTATCTATCTATCTATCTATCTATCTTCAAACCTTTTCTATCTATCTATCTATCTATCTATCTATCTTCAAACCTTTTCTATCTATCTATCTATCTATCTACAAACCTTATCTATCTATCTATCTATCTATCTATCTATCTATCTATCTACAAACCTTATCTATCTATCTATCTATCTATCTATCTATCTATCTATCTATCTATCTATCTATCTATCTATCTATCTATCTATCTACAAACCTTATCTATCTATCTATCTATCTATCTATCTATCTATCTATCTTCAAACCTTTTCTATCTATCTATCTATCTATCTATCTATCTATCTATCTATCTATCTATCTATCTATCTATCTATCTATCTATCTATCTATCTATCTATCTATCTTCAAACCTTTTCTATCTATCTATCTATCTATCTATCTATCTATCTATCTATCTATCTATCTATCTATCTATCTATCTATCTATCTATCTATCTATCTATCTATCTATCTATCTATCTATCTATCTATCTATCTATCTACAAACCTTATCTATCTATCTATCTATCTATCTATCTATCTATCTACAAACCTTATCTATCTATCTATCTATCTATCTATCTATCTATCTATCTATCTATCTTCAAACAATTTTTATCTATCTATCTATCTATCTATCTATCTATCTATCTATCTATCTATCTATCTATCTATCTATCTATCTTCAAACCTTTTCTATCTATCTATCTATCTATCTATCTATCTATCTATCTATCTATCTATCTATCTATCTATCTATCTATCTATCTATCTATCTATCTATCTATCTTCAAACCTTATCTATCTATCTATCTATCTATCTATCTATCTATCTATCTATCTATCTATCTATCTATCTTCAAACTATTTTTATCTATCTATCTATCAATCTATCTATCTATCTTCAAACCTTATCTATCTATCTATCTATCTATCTATCTATCTATCTATCTATCTATCTTCAAACCTTATCTATCTATCTATCTATCTATCTATCTATCTATCTATCTATCTATCTATCTATCTATCTATCTTCAAACCTTATCTATCTATCTATCTATCTATCTATCTATCTATCTATCTATCTATCTATCTATCTATCTATCTATCTATCTATCTATCTATCTATCTATCTATCTATCTATCTATCTTCAAACCTTATCTATCTATCTATCTATCTATCTATCTATCTATCTATCTATCTATCTATCTATCTATCTATCTATCTATCTATCTATCTATCTATCTATCTATCTATCTACAAACCTTATCTATCTATCTATCTATCTATCTATCTACAAACCTTATCTATCTATCTATCTATCTATCTATCTATCTATCTATCTATCTATCTATCTATCTATCTATCTATCTTCAAACAATTTTTATCTATCTATCTATCTATCTATCTATCTATCTATCTATCTATCTATCTATCTATCTATCTATCTATCTATCTATCTATCTATCTATCTATCTATCTTCAAACCTTTTCTATCTATCTATCTATCTATCTATCTATCTATCTATCTATCTATCTATCTATCTATCTATCTATCTATCTATCTATCTATCTATCTATCTATCTTCAAACCTTATCTATCTATCTATCTATCTATCTATCTATCTATCTATCTATCTATCTATCTATCTATCTATCTTCAAACTATTTTTATCTATCTATCTATCAATCTATCTATCTATCTTCAAACCTTATCTATCTATCTATCTATCTATCTATCTATCTATCTATCTATCTATCTATCTTCAAACCTTATCTATCTATCTATCTATCTATCTATCTATCTATCTATCTATCTATCTATCTTCAAACCTTATCTATCTATCTATCTATCTATCTATCTATCTATCTATCTATCTATCTATCTATCTATCTATCTATCTATCTATCTATCTATCTATCTATCTATCTATCTATCTATCTATCTATCTATCTATCTTCAAACCTTATCTATCTATCTATCTATCTATCTATCTATCTATCTATCTATCTATCTATCTTCAAACCTTATCTATCTATCTATCTATCTATCTATCTATCTATCTATCTATCTATCTATCTATCTATCTATCTATCTATCTATCTTCAAACTATTTTTATCTATCTATCTATCTATCTATCTATCTATCTATCTATCTATCTATCTATCTATCTTCAAACTATTTTTATCTATCTATCTATCAATCTATCTATCTATCTTCAAACCTTATCTATCTATCTATCTATCTATCTATCTATCTATCTATCTATCTTCAAACCTTATCTATCTATCTATCTATCTATCTATCTATCTATCTATCTATCTATCTATCTATCTATCTATCTATCTATCTATCTATCTATCTATCTATCTATCTTCAAACTATTTTTATCTATCTATCTATCAATCTATCTATCTATCTTCAAACCTTATCTATCTATCTATCTATCTATCTATCTATCTTCAAACCTTTTCTATCTATCTATCTATCTATCTATCTATCTATCTTCAAACAATTTTTATCTATCTATCTATCTATCTATCTATCTATCTATCTATCTATCTATCTATCTATCTTCAAACCTTTTCTATCTATCTATCTATCTATCTATCTATCTATCTATCTATCTATCTATCTATCTATCTATCTATCTATCTATCTATCTATCTACAAACCTTATCTATCTATCTATCTATCTATCTATCTATCTATCTATCTATCTATCTATCTATCTTCAAACAATTTTTATCTATCTATCTATCTATCTATCTATCTATCTATCTATCTATCTATCTATCTATCTATCTATCTATCTATCTATCTATCTTCAAACCTTTTCTTTCTATCTATCTATCTATCTATCTATCTATCTATCTATCTATCTTCAAACCTTTTCTTTCTATCTATCTATCTATCTTCAAACCTTATCTATCTATCTATCTATCTATCTATCTATCTATCTTCAAACCTTATCTATCTATCTATCTATCTATCTATCTATCTATCTATCTATCTATCTATCTACAAACCTTATCTATCTATCTATCTATCTATCTATCTATCTATCTATCTATCTATCTATCTATCTATCTATCTATCTATCTATCTATCTATCTATCTTTCTAATCCATCTTACTGTCTTTCATTTCTTTGTTTCTTTCTTTTTCTTTCTTTCTTTCTTTCTAATTAATCTTTCTTTCTTTCTTTCTTTCTTTCTTTCTTTCTTTCTTTCTTTCTTTCTTTCTTTCTTTCTTTCTTTCTTTCTTTCTTTCTTTCTTTCTTTCTTTCTTTCTTTCTTTCTTACTAGTCTATCTTACTAGTCTATCTTTCCTTCTTTCTAAATAACCTCTTTCTTTCTTTCTTTCTTTTTTCTACCTACTCAATCTTTCTGTCTTTCTTTCTTTCTTTCTTTCTTTCTTTCTTTCTTTCTTTCTTTCTTTCTTTCTTTTTAACTAATCTATCTTTCTTTCTTTTTAACTAATCTATATTTCTTTCTTTCTAACTAATTAAACTTTCTTTCTTTCTTTCTTTTTAACTAATCTATATTTTTCTTTCTTTTTAACTAATCAATCTTTCTTTCTTTTTAACTAATCTATCTATCTTCAAACCTTTTCTATCTATCTATCTATCTATCTATCTATCTATCTATCTATCTATCTATCTATCTATCTATCTATCTATCTATCTTCAAACAATTTTTATCTATCTATCTATCTATCTATCTATCTATCTATCTATCTATCTATCTATCTATCTATCTATCTATCTATCTATCTATCTATCTATCTTCAAACCTTTTCTTTCTATCTATCTATCTATCTATCTATCTATCTATCTATCTTCAAACCTTATCTATCTATCTATCTATCTATCTATCTATCTATCTATCTTCAAACCTTATCTATCTATCTATCTATCTATCTATCTATCTATCTATCTATCTATCTATCTATCTATCTATCTATCTATCTATCTATCTATCTATCTATCTATCTATCTATCTATCTATCTATCTATCTTCAAACCTTATCTATCTATCTATCTATCTATCTATCTATCTATCTATCTATCTATCTATCTATCTATCTATCTATCTATCTATCTATCTATCTATCTATCTATCTATCTATCTACAAACCTTATCTATCTATCTATCTATCTATCTATCTATCTATCTATCTATCTATCTATCTATCTATCTATCTATCTATCTTTCTAATCCATCTTACTGTCTTTCATTTCTTTGTTTCTTTCTTTTTCTTTCTTTCTTTCTTTCTAATTAATCTTTCTTTCTTTCTTCTTTCTTTCTTTCTTTCTTTCTTTCTTTCTTTCTTTCTTTCTTTCTTTCTTTCTTTCTTTCTTTCTTTCTTTCTTTCTTTCTTTCTTTCTTTCTTACTAGTCTATCTTACTAGTCTATCTTTCCTTCTTTCTAAATAACCTCTTTCTTTCTTTCTTTCTTTTTTCTACCTACTCAATCTTTCTGTCTGTCTTTCTTTCTTTCTTTCTTTCTTTCTTTCTTTCT
>NW_028117807.1:0-14617 GCF_965113295.1 Leuciscus leuciscus
CTCCACTGACGTTCTAAGTAGTTCACAGTGTTTCTAAGGATGTTGATTTTTAGAAGGCAGCTGTCTGACTCTGAGCTGAGGAACAAGAACATGGTTTGTGTATTATTAATTGTCATATTAATTACAGTTATGTGTCAGACGTTGTAGAGAGCAATACATAAAATGCATTACCATTCTGATAGGCTACATCGACTTGTAGACAACCCTGTAAGAGTGAGAGGCGGGGCTCATTTGCATATTCACGGATCCACATATACTAGATAAAGCGAGGGTTTAGAATTACATTCAAGTTATTTTAAGGCAAGAATAAAAAAAAATCACACAAAAAAAGTTTCAATATGCTATTTTGATGATCAAAAATAAATATTAAGGGATAAAATGATTGACTACAGGGGGGCTTTAACTTAATAACAATATATTTACCATAAATGACATGCTGGTACTTTTGTGAACACTGATGTGTGATATGGCGTTCTCGCTGGTTCGCGTTTTTGAAGTTTGCGCAGAAAGAACTTAAGAGTTTTCTGTTAAAACGGTGTTGTGTTAGCGGCCCCAAGTTAATAACTAATGATCGTTGCGACAGAAGTGAATCAATCAAACTAACTTTAGCTGGACAATTACTTTATTCTAGAGCTGCAGTAAAGCCAAAACACTTTACTTTAATTTCCTATTATCAATGTAAAGCTGCTTTGGAACAATCTACATTGTTAAAAGGCAAGCACTATATAAATGAAGATGACTTGACTTGACTTGACTTGACTTGGTAAAAGGAAAGCAGTTCTGTTTTTGAATCAGTTCATTGGAATGAACCCTCTGAACAAACCGATTTGCAAAAGCAAACTGGTATCTGCAAAGCTACACTATGTTGAAAACATCTTGACGATACTTTTTGCTTTTTACAATGTAAATTACACACACCCTGTCACCATTCTGTTCAGTTTAGTTTCATTTTCATGGACTTTCAGTTTGTTTTCATTTGTCTCCTTTGTTACCGTTATCATTAGTTCATATGTGTCAGCTGTATATTATTCATTATCCTCGTTTTTGTTCCTTCACCTTCACTCCTTCACCGGTGGTAACTCTTTTATAATAACGTTCAGTTGTAAGTCATTTATAAGTGGTTAGTTAATGATGAACTAATCATTTACAGAACATTCATAAATGATTAGCAAGTGATATACTAACATTTTATGTATGTTTTGAAAATTCCATTACAAGTCATTTACAAGTGATTAGTAAATGATCAACTAATTATTTACGAAACATGACTATGCGTTCATAAATGATTAATAAGTGATATGTTAATTATTGTATGTATGTTTTGTAGATTCAGTTGCAAATCATTTACAAGTGATTAGTAAATGATTAACTAATTATTTACGAAACATGACTATGCGTTCATAAATTATTAATAAGTGATATGTTAATTATTGTATGTATGTTTTGTAGATTCAGTTGTAAGTCATTTACAATTGATTAGGAAATGATTAACTAATCATGATTGACTAATCATTTACAAAACATGAATATGCATATCATAAATGTTTAATAAATAATATAAACATTTTTTTTGTATGTATGTATGTATGTAGCAATTAGAGGGTGCAGAAAGTTTTGTAAATGCCTTGCATACACGTACAGATCATTTGTAGCAGGTACGTATCATTTGTAACAGGTAACCCTCAAATGATAAACACTGCATTAGGGGATGCAGAAAGTGTTGTAAATGATTTATAACACTTTCTGCATCCCCTAATCTATAGTGTAAACTATTCATCACTTGTAAATGTGTTACATATACATTCGTAGATATTATGCCTTTTTGATTCTTGAAGTGGTAATCTACAAATGAAGTGTAAGAAATTTACAAGTGATGAATAGTTTACACTTTAGATTAGGGGATGCAGAAAGTGTTGTAAATGATTTATTCATGCGTTTACACATAATCTATAACAGGTGTTGAACACTGTAGTGTGTACTGCAGTGTAAGTGCTGACTGGTGAGGGTATAGACAGCTGTCTTCTCTGAAACACATGGAGTTTAACCATTGTGCACCTGATGTGAGCAAAACATACAAAAAAATGTAACATAATTTATGAAACATTTATGAAACGCATAGTCATGTTTTGTAAATGATTAGTTAATCATTAACTAATCAATTGTAAATGACTTATAACTGAATCTACAAAACATACATAAAATAATGAACATATCACTTATTAATCATTTATGAACGCATAGTCATGTTTCGTAAATAATTAGTTAATCATTTACTAATCACTTGTAAATGACTTGTAAATAAATTTACAAAACATACATACAATGTTAGTATATCACTTGCTAATCATTTATGAATGTTTTGTAAATGATTAGTTCATCATTAACTAACCACTTATTAATGACTTACAACTGAACATTATTATAAAGTGTTACCCAAAAGGGCGAATTTAGAAGCTGTAATCTTTATTTTATAAATGTATGTTTCAAATAAGTAACTAGATAAGAACGTTTGGGGTGTGAGTGTGTGCAGTTTACGTTTGTGGTAAGGTTCAGAGTGGGGCAAGAAAGAAGACAGGGGTCGGCTTACTGGGACTCGTAGAAACAAAATGTTTTGCTTCTAGCACTCTTCAAAACATAAAGTAAAATATGCGCGCTCAGCGCAGCCACATCAAATTAAATCAATAATCTTTTCACTGTTCATCGGTTTAACTCAGCAGTTCCTCTCTGCTCCAGTCGTGCTTGAGAGTCCCAGTTTGTCTCTCTCAGGTTCCTCATTTCCTGTTGGTTTTTATCCCGTCTCTCCACCCCAATTACTGAAACAAGAGACAGGTGTTTATCATTTGATCTTAACCTACTTACGTGCCACTCGTCCTTTGGCTTTCCTCTCTCCCTTTGCAGACCTCGCTAAACCACGCCCTCATTGCCACAACGTTGTAGAACAAAACGTCCAAGTATCGTCAAGTTATGTTGTCCACAGACATTATTTTACTCATAAACTGTAAAACCTCATTATAAAACCCTATAGGAAAATCTTGGAAGATTAGTCTTCAGGGTTTTGATGTCATCCCTGCAACACTATATTGCTACTGTAGCTAGTTTCTCCTTAGACCCGGCACTTGCTCTACACAAGTAAATGAATGCTGATGCTTCTAGCTACACAAGCAATTTTTTGTGTCAGTATATTACAAAATGCATCAGGCTCCAATTCAAAATGCAATACAAGTACGGGTTGCATTTTTTGTGTGCCGTAAGGCAATGTTAATTTCGTTGATGAATACATTTTGTCATAATTTTCGTCAACTACATTTTTTCACTGATGAAAACGAGACGATTAAAAACCAGTTTTGAATAATAAAAAATATGACAAAAATCTATTTAAATCTAGACAAAACGAGATGAAAATGTTAGGGAGGGATGATTTGGGAAGAGATCCAGTCAGAACTGATGTCCTGCGTGGTAGATGCACACATTTGAACTGTTATGTGCTGATCTACCCAGCGGGACATCATAGACTGTATAAAACAATGGACGTAGTGTCCGTTATGTCACCCGAAGGTTCCGGCCATCGCCATCTTGGAAGCGCATCACCGCGCGTCACTCCCGGATAACCGAAAATGGGCAAAAAGGCGGGATTAGACGTGACGCTAACAGACAGCAGACAAACGGCTAGTAGTGACAGCAGTGGCAATCCACCTGTCACTTAAGTGGCCACGCCCTTAATGACGCAGAACTTTAAGGCTTAATATAATTTAAACCGATGAGTTATAAAAAAATTCACACCCCTCACAGTTGTCATGAAGGGCAAAATTAGCTTTATAGACCAAAACCACTTTTTGCGCCAGGCTGCTTTTTTCTGCTGTAAAGTTGGGCATTTTAACATGGGGGTCTATGGGATTTACTTTCTTTTGGAGCCTGTCTCTGTCAGCCAATCGATGAACTGCAGTTTAAGTCACTTCCGTGTTGGATTCAAGAGAGAGACCGGAAGGTTGCCACTTGGTCTCATAAAACATAAAAAAATTTAAACATCTGGGAGAAACAGAAGACCAGAAATATGGATAAATCTGACGGCGTGAAAAGAGAGCTTAATTCGGTTCGGTTTTCTTTGCGCACATATAATCCGCCTCTCAGACAGTGCATGGATATTGAATTGAGGTCTCTTTCGCGTCTTTTCGTGCTTGAACGGACAAATACACACAAAATGATGTCAAAATGTCAGTTTTGGCAAGAATTCATGTAAACACAGTCGGCTATATCTTAATTGAACGTAAATAGTTGGGAGAATATCGGATGTGTATCAGTAGCTATGTTTTCATGACCCTGTTTTTATGCGCATTTTGAAGTATTGCATCAGAAATGAGTGATGGAAACGCCAAATTTCAAATAAAAATCCCTTTTTATGAATGAAAGGTTTTACGTTCGCTTGAGGTGGTTTTTGACTTGTGCGAAAAAGAGTTTATGCGAATAATGAGAGATGGAAATGCATTTGCCTAATACATTTTGACATAGTGAGCATTAAAAACACGTGACTAATCGATGTTTCCTCATGATGGGAATTCCGACTCTTTATAGTCCCTGCTCAATATGATAGTTTTACCTTACAAATGCTGCTTCGTTTGCGTGTGTTACTCATCTTGTTTTCTGACCGAATATTTAAAGAGGCTACATGCGATTTTCTGAAATTTAAACTCGCGACTGACACCTGTGGCCAAAAAACGGAACTGCTCTTCCTTTCTGCTCGCTCTCGTACGTGCACACTTCACAAGTCATCCGCTGCAAAGAAGTCAACATTATGTTTACAGAGGTAAGAACAGTCAAATACATATATTGTTTGAGAAACTACGTTTGTTTGCTGACTAGGAGCGGTGGTGGCAGAGTGATCTGAAACGTTTAACTTTTAACTTGACGTCACATCCGCAGACAGCGCGGGAAAATCCGACCCGACAGAAAATAGGAAAAATAGGATACAGGCTTATAGGTGCACCCACTGTGAGCGGACAAGGTGTCAGTATGCTCATCAGGAGATGTTTGAGTCATAAATGGTAAAATAAAAAGGCTATTGTTACGTTTATTTTGGGGAAAAAGTTGCATATATAGCCTCTTTAAGGATGATCTTTTCGCCACATTGCTCGACCACACACACGCCATGCAGTGACAATGTTATATTAATGTGTAGCCTATAGGCCTACTGTATGTGCGTGCGACGAATCGCCGGTAATGTCATCACACACGATTGCACGCACATACACATCAAAATAACATTCAGTTAGTGACTTCTTGACGTGTGGCTGAGCAGTGTAGCGAAAGCATAATAATATTATTCTGTCTTGTATTAATATACAAAAAGGGAAAACGGCTCTCAGATGGGAACCAACTCTCACCGTTCACTTAAAGCAGCCGGCTCATAGAGCCGACTCATTCGTGAACAACACTTCAAGTCACCTTTATTTATATAGCGCTTTTTACAATACAGATTGTTTCAAAGCAGCTTTACAGTGATAACAGGTCTGTTTTCTGCTGATGTCATCGTCCAACTCAGTTTAGTTCTCATATAATGGTGTCAATGCAGGCAGATCAATAATATTGTTGAATATTAAATGTCCCCAACTAAGCAAGCCAAAAGCCAAAGGCGAAAGTGAACCAAAACTCCATCAGGTGACAGAATGTAGAAAAAAACTTGGGAGAAACCAGTCTGAGTCGGGGGGAGAGAACTGGCCAACGAACAAAAAGTGTATGATTATGATTCAGGCAGCATTACAGGTCAGAAGTCAGATTGGATCAGAACATTCAGAATATTATCTAGTTCCATCTGGTTGAAGATCGGAGTCATCACGCCGGTATGGAGACGGGTTTGTTGAGGATGGCTGTCGTGTCGATGAGGCCTTCACAGGGGAGAGTCTAAGTGCAGGTCCACCATCTAAATAAATAGCGTGCACACAGAAATGTTCAGGAGCTGGCTTTCAACCTCTGCCCCGTGAGGGTAACACTCTATGATGTTTTATTAACAAAGTTCGGGAGGAGCACGTTCAGATAATTAACACAAGTGGAGAGCACTCAGAAATCAATGGTAAGAGGTATATATACTGTACATCCAGCAGTCTCACCTCAATCCATTGACAGTGTAATGTAGTGATTCCGACAGGTCAATTTAGCTCAAAAGGAATTATTAATTAATTTCTAGGGAATTCGAAAGAATCACTTATTACGGCCATGCAAATGACTCGTCCAGCGTTCATTTGAACCGGCCGTAACTATCAGCTCTGCAGCGGATGTAAATATCCAAACTATAGTGGAACACTATTTATTAGCAAGGTAACTTAGATCAGCAGTTTAAGACATTAAATTCGTAAGCACATAACACAAGTAACACTTCTCTTTAAAATACAAACAAGACTTTATTGATTATTCTAACACATAAAACTAATACCTAACACAAACACACGCACACATTCATACGAGTTGCATAAAGAAAGAGAGTGAGGAAAGAATGAGTTTTAAAAGTGAGATGATGAAATCCCAAGTTTCTATATGCACTTATAAGACATGACCTGAACGAACCAGCAGTCATTAATTTAACCCTTCTATCGTTTCTTAGGCGGGTTATTAAATCTATATCAATGCACCAGTTCAGCTTAAGAGTCTGGAGGCTACTTGCTTGTCTTTGCATTCCTTTTGGGGATTCCCTTTGTCGGCGTAAAAGGGGTTTCCCGGGTTCATTGGCTGGCGTCTCCTCGTGCCTGGATAGATGTCTGGGGCGGCATATCACGTGGTGTGCTGGTGGATGGATGGACAGTCTTTGAAGCTGGAAGTGGCCTTTGCAGTCGAATCGTGGACCGAAACTTTGCCACAAAACTTAACTTAGAACCGAGACTCACAACGAAAAGAAAAGAAAACTAAGAAAAGAAAGAAAATTGAGACGAGAGTTGTAAGATGGCTTGAATGAAGCTGTTTAACCCATGTTCTTCTGATCTTGATTTGGGTTTTTTCATCTGCTCGTTTACATGGTTACTCGTCTGTCTGGTTACTCCGTCATGGCTTCTCCATGATCGTTTTTGAATCTACTCTTTTCTCCCCAAAGCTTTGTTCGGGTCCTAAGAGTTTAAACTCAAATGTTTGTCCAGCCTCCTGGATGAGTTTTGACCAATTAGACACTGTCTTTATTTGAGAGGTGGCATTTTTATCCCGCCGATATAATAGCAACAGCGCCCGAGATCCACCCACAAAGTTACTTGAGTTTCGCGTTTGATACTTGCGTTTCAGATCGTTAAAATAGGGCCCATAGAATCTTTATTAGTGTCTGATGCAGTAATAATTAATTAATGGTTTAGTTCTTCATGAGTACATTAACACATGATTATTAGTTAAGCATGAATTAATGCATATATTATTGCACCCGTATTGTAAAGTGTTACCAAGCAAATGGATTTGCCGCAATTCACAGAAACATCTAGTGGTGGTCAAAATTGATGGCACCCCTGATAAATATGATAAAAAATGGCTGTAAAAAATAAATCTGCATTGTTTATCCTTTTGATCTTTCCTTCAAAAAATTCGCAAAAATCGAATCTTTCATTGAAGTAAAAGAATTGAAAGTGGGGGGTAAATCACATTATGAAATAAATGTTTTTCTCCAAAACACGCTGGCCATAATTGTTGGCACCCCTAGAATTTTTTATGAGAAAAATATCTCTGAAGTATATTCCCATTAATATTTACCTTTTTTAGCACACCAGGGTGACTAGGAACATGAAATTGTCCAGCTATGATTTCTTGTTTCACAGGAGTTTAAATATGAGGAAACACAAAGGCCAAATTCCCTTGCTCATCCATCACAATGTGTAAAACCAAAGAATATAGTTCTGATGTGCAGCAAAAGATTGTTGAGCATCATAAAATAGAAAGTGGCTGTAAGAAAATATCTAAAGAATTGAAAATCCCAATTTTGACCATCAGGGCAATAATTAAGAAGTTATAATCAACTAAAGATGTTACGAATCTGCCAGGAAGAGGACGTGTGTCTATATTGTCTTAATGGATGGTGAGGAGGATAGTTTGAGTGGCCAAAGACTCTCCAAGGATCACAGATGGAGAATTGCAGAGATTAGTTGAGTCTTGGGGTCAGAAATCCTAAAAAAAAAAATCAAACAACCCCTACATCAGCACATGTTGTTTGGGAGGGTTTCAAGAAAAATGCTCCTCGCTCCTCCAAAAATAAACTCCAGCATATTCAGTTGTCAGACACGACTGGATCTTCAAAAGGGACCGGATTCTATGGTCAGATAAAACTGAAAAAATTGGCTTTTTGGCAGCAAACCACGCTAGATGTGTTTGTGCAAACATGGATGAAGAGTACCCCATGCCTACGGTTAAATACACTGCTGGATCTTATATGTTGTGGGTCTATTTATTTGCTGGAGGTCCTGGACATCTTGTTCAGATACATGGTATTATGGATTCTGGCAAATACAAACAGACAAAAAATCAAAACCTGACGGCTTCTGCTAGAAATCTTATAATGGGCCGTGGTTGGATCCTCCATTAGGACAACGGTCCTAACAAACATCAAAATCAACACAAAAATGGGTAACTGAGCACAAAATGAAGCTTCTGCCATGACCGTCCCAGTCCCTTAAACTGAACCCTATAGAAAATGAGTGTGGTGAACTGAACAGAAGAAGCACCAACATGAACTTGTGAATCTGAAGGATCTGGAGAGGTTCTGTATGGAGGAATGGTCTCTGATCTCTTGTCAGTTATTCTGCAAACTCATCAGGCATTATAGAAGAAAACTCAGATCTGTTATCTTGGCAAAAGGAGGTTGCAAAAAGTATTTAATAAAAGGGTGCCAACAATTATGGCCAGCGTGTTTTGGAGAAAAACATTTATTTCATAATGTGATTTACCTCCCACTTTCAATTCTTTTACTTCAATGAAAGGTTAGATTTTTGTGAATTTTTTGAATGAAAGATCAAAAGGATAAACAATGCAGATTTATTTTTTACGGCCATTTTTTATCATATTTATCAGGGGTGCCATCAATTTTGACCACCACTGTATAACGTCTCCAGGCTGCGAAACATGGATTTGCAGTTATCATTTTGTGTCAATATGTTGAATTTTGGGGTAAAATCATACCCTATATATTGTATTTTTATATATTGTATTGACAACTCTTCAATTAAAGATTTACCATCTCATATTCTGCATAATTGGATGTTTTTAAATAAACACTGACCAAAATATACAAGTTTTAGGGCTGGATGATATGATGATATAACATTGATATTTTTGTGATCACATGGATTTAGACCTACCTATATCCTACCTATATTGTATATATATAAAGCGTTCACAGGCAAATTTGCTGTATGTACTGTACTTCCCCGGCATCGAAATCAGGGTCATATAAATGTCAGGAAACACTATTCCTGGCTGCATGTCAAAATGGGGACAAAATAAGGCCCCGTCCTATATTCTTTCTCGTTTGAGAAGCCTCTACACTCGACTCGGATAAGTCACAATAGGGAAGAAACAACAATCACAAATGTTTCATGCTGCATTTAAACCTGGATAGTAGAATTTTAACATTTAAATATTTTAACATTCAAATATTGACACACATCAGGTTTAAAAAAAAAGTTTGTTAAAACAAACTTTGATGTTGACTTGAGAAGGCCTGGCCATAAATTAATTATCAAGGCTTGACGTTCAAAGGTTTTAATTAGTTTTAAAAGCGTGAATTTAAAAGCCATGTAGCTGTCATTTATGTTCAGTTAGTTTGCTGTCATGACATCTAGTTTGTTTTCATTCATCACATGTGTTTCTTTGTCTGTGTTTGCCACTACTGATCTGTTACCATGGACACTAACACTAATCATCACAGCTGTTTGTCTTTTAGTTAATCATCACCGTGTATTTTAAGTTCCTACCTTTGTTCTGTTCATTGTCCAGTATTGTTCATGTTAACATGCTGTCTATCATGTTGGCTGTCTATCCTTACTTAAATAAACCTTGTATTATATTCTCATCATCTTCATCTTCCAATGGATTGAGCGTTACAGAAAACCGGACCAATTAAATTGGGATTACTCCATGAAATTCGCTGCAGTGGCTCAGAAGAGCCACAAATGTTTTATCTTTTCAGAGGAGTTTTGCAGTCTCGCTATCCCCTGCCCTTTATGACGTGACCCTGAAGTCACTGTTCTAGATCGGGGCAAATTACCATCACCCCGTTGACACCTCTGTACTGAACTGGCAAGAAGCCATCATCAGGTGTCTGGAGAGCGTCCATCCTCGACCCAGGACACAGCCAGATCCAGAGCCCGAATCACCAACTTCTACTGAGGAAGATTCGTGTGAGCCCCCCGCAGATGGAGAGCTACCGCCCACCACAACGCGTTAGCCAGAGCCCGAGGAGAAGAGGACAGCGCTGCCCCTCGCCCCGGAAGTGGAGCTCCACAGGGAGTCTGACCAGGGGTGTGAGCCCGCTACATCAGCAGACGAGGGAGTAGTGACAGCGGAAAATGATAGACTGGCTGATAGACTTCAATAAGGAAGAATTGACCCCCACCCTACCCCCCCTTCATCACTTTTTCTGGACAGCACTAAGGACTGAATGAACTATGATCTCTTCACTTCATTGATCTGCATGGACTGTGTTATCCTTACCGTGGTTCTGTTAAGTTTTGTGGCACCGCGAAGCTCAGCCAGTTCTACAGCCCTGTGCCATCTCCAGGGAGTACCTGTGACGTCGAGCCGCAGGTCGTGCATCCCCCTGCAGCGCCAGTTCGAGAGGATCCTGTGGCTCCGCTTCCGGCCTCTGATCTCTTCGCTCCATCTCAGCCTGCCGACCTATCGGCTTTGCTGTGGCTCCTCCCACCTTCAGCTCCACCGGAGACCCTCGTCCTGCTGGCTCCCCCATGGTCAGTCACCACTCTATTTCCACCACAGACTTGCAGGCCATCCGCTGCACTCCATCCCTCCACCCCTACGGCTGCAGCGGGTTCCTCCTTCCCCTCGACGCCGCCTCTGTCCTCCATCACACCGGCTCCACCTCAGCCCTTGTGTACTCTGGCTCCGCTTTCAAAGTTTGCCGCTGCGGAATCTCCTTGGTCTCCAGTGCCAGCGATGTCGCTCGTTTCCATCGGCTCTCCGTCTGTGCCTGTGGATCCATCGGCCTTGCCTCTGTTCGGCCGTCCCCCAGTTGTTGTCAGCCTCTGCACCACTGTGGCTCCTCCCTCCCTCTGTGGGTTGTCGGCACTGGCAAGCTCTGGGCCTGTTCCAAGGGACTATCTCAACCATTTCCGCCAGGGGATCGTCGTCATCACTTCACTCCTCTGTCATCTACTGTCACCATCCCTACACCAGCTCTTCGTCCACCTCTTAAACCCCATCCATTCCTCCCTTTGCCATCTTTTCGTTATGGTGCGCCTTGCCGGAGGGGGGTGTGGTGTCACATTTATGTTCAGTTAGTTTGCTTTCATGACGTCTAGTTTGTTTTCATTCATCACATGTTTGCCGGCCACTGATCTGTTACCATGGACATGAACACTAATCATCACAGCTGTTCGTCTTTTAGTTGATCATCACCGTGTATTTAAATTCCTCCCTTTATTCTGATCATTGTCCAGTATTGTTGTAAACACGCTGTCTTGCATGTTGGCTGTTACTGAAATAAACCTTGTATTATATTCTCATCATCTTCATCTTCCGTTGGATTTAGCGTTATAGTTGCCTCCAATAGATGTTTACAGGGATAGTTCACCCAGAAATGAAAATTCTGTCATTAATTACTCATCCCCATGTCGTTTCAAACCTGTAAGACCTTCGTCTGGCTCATGAAATCCGATGGCTCAGGGGCGCACATTCACGAGAACACCATGCGTTGTGGTGTTAGGCATGTCGGAGACTGATACGTAAGAGGAAATTGTTGAATAAAGTTGGGGTTTTTTTTGCTGCACAAAAAGTATTCTCGTCGCTTCATAAAATTAAGGTTGAACCACTGTTGTCACATGGACTATTTTAATGATGTCTTTCCTACCTTTCTGGGCCTTCAAAGTGTTAATGAAATAGCTTTCAATGGAGCCCCCCCCCCCCCCCGAACACTTCATTTGTGTTCCGAAGATGAACGAAGAACTTACGGGTAATTAATGACAGAATTTTCATTTTTGGCTGAACTATCCCTTTAAGCTAGAATATTTTAGCATGTTTGAGCACAATAATGGCATGTTTTAGCAGATAGACGGTATACAGTATATATAAAGATGCCTGACTGTCTTTCTCTCTTCTCCACTTTTTTCTTTTTCTGTTTTTCTCCAGCCTCATTTCCTGTGTCTGACAGGATGCCCCAGTCCACCTGTCACTCCTTTAGCTCAGATGACAAAAGCAATGAAGGTGCAGGAAGTGCTGCAGCGTCTCATGGGCTCTCGAGACGTCAGTGGATGGTCAGTGGTATTGGTATTTTGCCCCAGTTCTTAAAGGAATTAAGTGTGCAGCATCTGTAACATGCTGTCGACTACCACAGACAATTATTTGCCTTTGTTTCTTTAAACTAACATATTTAACAAAATTTCCCCTATAGTGATCTATTGTAAGTGGACTACATTATTGTAAAATTGTTACAGACTGAAGGACCTGAGTCTTCTTCTTTATCTCCCTCCCACACAGGAGGAATTCTGTCATCCAGTCGACAGTCTGGCCTTAACAGTGGATGAGGTCATCAACGTGCGCCGGATACTTGTCAAGGCTGAGATGGAGAAATACATGCAGAACAAAGAGCTTTTTAATAATCTGAGGAAGGGCAAGGTGTGAATGTCTGTATGATATATGGATAATTTGAGTAACATCAGTCCAACAGCCCAATGAAAACTGTGTTTGTCTTTGTTTTGTTCATCTTGTTTCTTAGATATGTTGCTGTTGTCGAGTAAAGTTTCCACTGTTTTCATGGCCGTCCAGGTGCCTCCTGTGTAAAAGGTCTCAGTTTAATTTTCATAAATATTTAAATAGATATTATATATCATAGATAATAACTGGAACAAGGAATATTAACATGGTCTGATTCACTGTTTTGAACATTCAGTTGTGATTCTTTCTCTTTTAGGTCTGTCTGCAACTGTTGTAGTGCAAAGGTACTAAATATTTATTTCATATAAACCTCATTTAGCTCTATAGTAGCACATGTGTCAAACTCCGCTGCTGTAGGGCTGCTGTCCTGCAGACTGTAACTCCAACCAGCTCTAAAACATCTGACTTGATTAGTTGATTCAGGTGTTTAGTTAGGGTTGGAGCTGAACTCTGCAGGACAGTAGGCGAATCCCAAACAGCATTTTTGCACCCTTCAAGGGCACTGGGGCGCCATTTATAGAGGCGTTCCAAAAGAAAGTGAACAACCGAATCCCTTCACGAAGGGCCCTTCCACAAGTCCGTTAGCGAAGGGAACATGAGATGGTCACTTCAAGGAAGTAATTTAATCATTTATGGTCATGTGACCCAGGGTGACCTTGTGATTCATTTTAAATCTAGTTGGAGTTAACGTATAAACAGAATAATTCAATTTATTTTGTTTTGTTGTGATAAATTACACACATTTTTGTCATGCATTTCATATTAAGTTTAAAAAAAGTTTCATAGGTAAGAAATGTGTTTAATGCTTTATGTTTAGTGCTTAACTTATAGAGTTAGGAGCAGATCAGGAACACACACAGACATAAAAGCATATTTAAAAAACGTCATTATAAATGTATATTTATCTGTATCAAATTAACAGCAAAAATAAGATATTCCTGTTGTCGCTGCCTTGTGTTGTCATGGCAATACTCCATGTGAAGCTAATGAGGAGATGATGTGGTCTTTAGTTGCTCCCTTCGCCAAGTGCGTTCCAAACTACATTGACACGCAAGTGCCCTGCTGTCTCCAAAGTCCCACTTCTGCACAAAGGTTCTGCACTTCGGAGTGAATAGGGCACAGGGATGCTCACTTCCCATTGGAATTTGCCCAGTGGCCCTCCAGGAACTGAGTTTGACACCCCAATATGTTTCAATGTTTAGTGTCATCCATGTAACAAAGATGTTACTTTACAACCTTGGCCATCCACATATAGTAGTTCTCGCCAAATGATCCTTGGTTCCCTTAGTCCAACTGTTTTTTCTTCAGCAAACAGATTTGACATTGGACACTGTATAAAAGTAGTTTTTTTCTTTTCTTTCTTATCAGCATCTTTAGAGGCCTGAAATCATATTTTCATATTTATATATATTTTTTTATTTTATTTTTTTATCTTTATCTATTTATTTAACATTTTCTGTACCCAGTTAAGCTAGGTTATAGCTTCATAGCATTATAATGGCAAGTGAACCCATATTTAATGTGTATGGCTCATATTTTGTTTTAGTCTGTGTATTTTTGATCATGGTTTTTGAGGATGGGACAATGTCATACAATGTTGGCATCTGCCAGTAATAGATGAATTTACTCCAAAATATAATAATTGTTTGATTGGATGCACAGCCTTCAATGTCAGCAACAAATCATATCTTCCAAAAGCAAATATGTTTATTTATTTTGCTAACTTGCTTTTTGCATGATTATTGGATTATATGTTATGTTATAACATAATTGTTAT
>NW_028117806.1:0-14493 GCF_965113295.1 Leuciscus leuciscus
GGTATATTTGATTTACTTCTTGAGTATGGTGCCAATTTTATTGTTACCACCAAATATTTTACATATTCTTGAAGATATCTTTAGGTCTGGTTTTTAGACCCAACCTTAGGTTATCCAACCTCTTCCGGTCTCGACTCGACTCGGACTCGACTCTCTCTGGTCTCGGTCTCGACTCGGACTCGACTCTCTTTGGTCTCGGTCTCGACTCGGACTCGAGCCTCTCTGGTCTCGGTCTCGACTCGGACTCGAGTGAGCTGGTCTCGACTACAACACTTCATACTACACCCATTAATACTATAGAATGTACTTTTTTAGCGGTTGTGAAGTAATTACTTATTCAAAAAAGTTTGCCAATTTCAGACACATCCTTAGTGTTAGTTGCACACAAGTCCTGAAAATTGAAGCCAAACGTCTTGATCGCACCCAGGTGGTTGGTCCCAGTACAGCTCATTAACCCCGTCCTCTCCATGTAATCGAATGGGATGTGTAACAAACTAAACAATCAATTAACACTTCAAATTAATGATGGTTTCTGTCGTTTTATCCATCCATCCATCCATCCATCCATCCATCCATCTTCTTCCACTTATCCGGGGCCGGGTCGCGGGGGCAGCAGTCTAAGCAGGGATGCCCAGACTTCCCTCTCCCTAGACACTTCCTCCAGCTCTTCCGGGGGGACACCGAGGCGTTCCCAGGCCAGCCGGGAGACATAGTCCCTCCAGCGTGTCCTAGGTCTTCCCCGGGGTCTCCTCCCGGTGGGACATGCCCGGAACACCTTCCCGGGATGGCGTCCAGGAGGCATCCGGAAAAGATGCCCGAGCCACCTCAGCTGGCCCCTCTCGATGTGGAGGAGCAGCGGCTCTACTCTGAGCTCCTCCCGAGTGACCGAGCTTCTCACTGGCCCACTATCTCTAGGCCCAGCCACCCTGCAGAGAAAGCTCATTTCTGCCGCCTGTATCCGGGATCTTGTCCTTTCGGTCATGACCCACAGCTCATGACCATAGGTGAGAGTAGGAACGTAGATTGACCGGTAAATCGAGAGCTTCGCCTTGCGGCTCAGCTCCTTCTTCACCACGACAGACCGGTACAGCGACCGCATTACTGCAGAAGCTGCACCGATCCGTCTGTCAATCTCCCGTTCCATCCTTCCCTCACTCGTGAACAAGACCCCAAGATACTTGAACTCTTCCACTTGAAGCAGGAACTCTCCACCAACCTGAAGCGGGCAAACCACTCTTTTCCGACTAAGAACCATGGCCTCGGATTTGGAGGTGCTGATTCTCTTCCCAGCCGCTTCACACTCGGCTGCAAACCGTCCCAGTGCATGCTGAAGGTCCTGGTCTGATTGGGCCAGCACGACAACATCATCCGCAAAGAGCAGAGATGAAATCATGTGGTCCCCAAACCTGACCCCCTCCGGCCCCTGGCTGCGCCTAGAAATTCTGTCCATAAAAATTATGAACAGAACCGGCGACAAAGGGCAGCCCTGCCGGAGTCCAACATGCACCGGGAACAAGTCTGACTTACTGCCGGCAATGCGAACCAAGCTCCTGCTCCGGTCGTACAGGGACCGGATAGCCCTTAGCAAAGGGCCCCGAACCCCATACTCCCAGAGCACCCTCCACAAGATGCCGCGAGGGACACAGTCGAATACCTTCTCCAAATCCACAAAGCACATATGGATTGGTTGGGCAAACTCCCATGAACCCTCCAGCACCCTGTAGAGGGTATAGAGCTGGTCCAGTGTTCCACGACCGGGACGAAAACCACACTGTTCCTCCTGAATCCGAGGTTCTACTATCGGCCGGATTCTCCCCTCCAGTACCCTGGAATAGACTTTCCCGGGGAGGCTGAGAAGTGTGATCCCCCTATAGTTGGAGCACACCCTCCGGTCCCCCTTCTTAAAAAAAGGGACCACCACCCCGGTCTGCTAGTCCAAAGGTACTGTCCCCGACCGCCACGTGATGCTGCAGAGGCGTGTCAGCCAAGACAGCCCCACAACATCCAGAGACTTGAGGTACTCAGGGCAGATATCATCCACCCCCGGTGCCTTGCCACCGAGGAGTTTCTTGACTACCTCGGTGACTTCAGCTTGGGTGATGGACGAGTCCGCCTCCGAGCCCTCAGCCTCTGCTTCCTCAATGGAAGACGTGACGGCGGGATTGAGGAGATCCTCGAAGTATTCCTTCCACCGTCCGGTGATATCCCCAGTCGAGGTCATCAGCTGCCCACCTCCACTGTAAACAGCGTTGGTAGGGCACTGCTTCCCCCTCCTGAGGCGCCGGACGGTTTGCCAGAATCTCTTCGAGGCCGACCGATAGTCCTACTCCATGGCCTCACCGAACTCCTCCCAGGCCCGAGTTTTTGCCTCCCCAACCACCCGGGCTGCAGTCCGCTTGGCCCGTCGATACCTGTCAGCTGCCTCAGGAGTCCCACAAGCCAGCCAGGCCCGATAGGACTCCTTCTTCAGCTAGACGGCATCCCTTACCTCCGGTGTCCACCACCGGGTTCGGGGATTGCCGCCTCGACAGGCACCGGAGACCTTACGGCCACAGCTCAGAGTGGCTGCGTTGACAATGGAGGTGGAGAACATGGTCCACTCGGACTCAATATCTCCAGACTCCCTCGGGATCTGGTCGAAGCTCTGTCGGAGGTGGGAGTTGAAAATCTCTCTGACAGGGGATTCGGCCAAACGTTCCCAACAGACCCTCACAGTGCGTTTGGGTCTGCCGAGTCGGTCCGGCTTCCTCCCCTGCAATCGGATCCAAATCACCACCAGGTGGTGATCAGTTGACAGCTCCGTCCCTCTCTTCACCCGAGTGTCCAAGACATACGGCCGGAGGTCAGATGAAACAACCACAAAGTCGATCATCGACCTCCGGCCTAGGGTGTCCTGGTGCCATGTGCACTGATGCTTGAACATGGTGTTTGTTATGGACAAGCTGTAACTAGCACAGAAGTCCAATAACAGAACACCACTCGGGTTCAGATCAGGGGGGCCGTTCCTCCCAATCACGCCCCTCCAGGTGTCACTGTCGCTGCCCACGTGGGCGTTGAAGTCCCCCAGTAGAACGACGGAGTCCCCAGTCGGAGCACTTTCCAGCACCCCTCCCAGAGACTCCAAGAAGGCCGGGTACTCTGCACTGCCGTTTGGCCCGTAGGCACAAACGACAGTGAGAGACCTATCCCCGACCCGAAGGCGCAGGGAAGCAACCCTCTCGTTCACCGGGGTGAACTCCAACACATGGCGGCTGAGCTGGGGGGCTATAAGCAGACCCACACCAGCCCGCCGCCTCTCACCATGGGCAACTCCAGAGTGGTGAAGAGTCCATCCTCTCTCGAGGAGTGTGGTTCCAGAGCCTAAGCCGTGCGTAGAGGTGATCCCAACTCTCTCTAGTCGGAATCTCTGAACCTCACGCACAATCTCAGGCTCCTTCCGCGCCAGAGAGGTGATGTTCCATGTCCCTAGAGCTAGATTCCGCGTCCAGGGATCGGGTTGTCTAGGCCCCCGCTACGTTAGATCTGAGTCTTCTCCTTCTGTTTCTTACTGTCAGTGGGAGCCACCGAATCCATTTGAGACGTGGCAGAAAGTCTTTTGTAATGACGGAGATGCATGGCCGGAGATACGCAGACAAGGGGTCTCGCTGCTTTGCTTGGTGACGGAAAGCCAGCGCCTGTTTCATACTCCAGAACTGTCACAGTTATGCCAGACAATTCAGTCATGTTGGCCTAAACTGTAAAGTTCTACCCTCAGTGACTTACATCCATACTTTCCTGTTAGACATGAACTGGTTGTTGAATCTTCACTGATTTTCAGAGGGAATCGTTTGATTGTTCATATTGCACTGCAGGAACGCCTCATCCTTCTGGCACATGAGGGACATCAGGGGCTGGTGTGAACAAGTGCACCGCACAAGTGCTGAAAAGTTAGGCCAAAGCGTCTCTATCGCCCCCAGGTGGCTGGTCCCAGTATCGCTCATAAACCCCGTCCTCTCCATGTAGTCTATAATGGGACGCGAGGGAAACTAAACAATCAAATTACACTTCCAACCAATTTTTTTTTCCAAAGATTTTCTGTCATTCTAGGTAGTTTTTATCACGCTGATGTAAGTTCACGTGTTTGTTGTTTTAAATAAGTTTGGTCTTAGTTAGTTATTTAATGCTATAAAAACGGGAATGTGACGCCATGATTGACAGCTGTGATTGACAGCTTCTCTAAACGAAGTAGTCACTTTTTGGGGGGGATTTTTGGGGGAAATTGGAGCTTCAACTTTAATTTCTACATGTCCATATCAGTTTATTTCACACCGATATAAGTTGTTCTGCAGTGAACTGGACTAACCGATTCTGCGGGAGTGTGGACGGGACTCTCACTCTCACGACAGGTCTCAAATCAGCGCAAGATGTCAGCGCCATATTGGGACTTCGCATTTCTACAATAGAAGAGAGTGAAGGTGCGTCGTCCATCTTTATTTACAGTCTATGGGTGCAAACCCAACAGTGTCTGAGGGATTTGTATTGGTGGCCACAAATGGACGATCTTGTTCACACAATCCTCTCTGCATGTGTGACCGGCCAGGCCAGTGATAAATCGGCCAAAACATTCACAGTGGGGTTCACGAAATGGTCCATTTCAACCTTTCGAGAAGGGAGATACTGACTGTTAGATTGCAATAACACGGATAGACTATTTCAGCAAATGGCCAGAAGTTGGTTTTGCTTCATCGGTAACTTTGAGTGTGTGTGTGTGTGTGTGTGTGTGTGTGTGTGTGTGTGTGTGTGTGAGAAAGTGTTTGAGCAGCTGCAGTTTCAGTTCAGTCACTGTGACTCTGACTGACGGAGGTTTTTGTACGATTCTTTATCACTGTGTGAACACAGCTTTACTGTTGATCCAGTGTGCACTCTGACAGTAATAATGTCCAGAATCTTCAGTCTGGACTCCACTGATGGTCAGAGTGAAATCTCTCCCAGATGATCCACTGCCACTGAATCTAGATGGAGTTCCTGACTGATGGGTGTTTGTGTAATAAATCAGGATTTTAGGAGCTTCTCCAGGTTTCTGTAAGTACCAGCTAAGAAAATGGTATCCATTTTTCCACATTGGATCTCTGTTAAATATACAGTTTACAGTGACTGATTGTCCAGTTTGAGAGAGCCGCTCTGAGGGAGTTTGAGTCACTGTCTCCTGCCCAACAGATTCTGTCAAGAGAGAAAGATTAGAAATCACAAACACTTTTACAACCTTATATCTTCACAACACACACATTAAGATAACGAGTGAATAACGTTTGTAATCTTGACTGACACAAACCTCGACATAACACTGCCAGCGTCCAGATCAATATGGTGATGAAAGTCATTTTTGTAGGTTGAAGGTTCAGTTATAGTGAAAAACAGTTGTTGATCATGTTTGATGTTTGACAGAGTTATAAACACATGCAGAGCACTGAAGCGTGTGTCGCTCATGTAAAACAGACTCTATGCAAACGCTTCAGGAGTCACAGATTTAAGTTGGTTTAATGTCCTTTCATAGCCTGGATGCCAGCCGAACTTCGCCCCGCCCACGACATTTGAGGTCGGGAAGTTTGGTCTGGACTTAATCCGTTGTGGAGCAATTATGCTCGAACCAGAGCTGTTCGGACCAATCAAATTGTCAGGGCGGGCTTTATATGATGATGGACAGATGATCAACAGTAACGTAATCATCCACATCACCAAAGAGTGCTTGGGTTGAATATGTTTACAACAAACTCAGCTGCTGCTGGAGAATTGAGATGTGTAGATTCCGCCCTCACATCTGTTATAGAAGATATCGACAGCGCATTCATTTTAAAAAAGGAACAGAGAACCGCGATCAAGCCATTTGTTTTGTAAAGATGTTTTTGCCGTCCTTCCTACGGGATTCGGCAAAAGTTTAATTTATCAGCTGGCCCCGATGGTCGCTAAGAAGATGGGGCGCAATGAAAACCCTGTGGTCATCGTGGTTTCTCCGTTGCTCTGATTGGTTGTAGGTCTATCCAATTGAGTGCAGAGGCATTTTCTTTCCTGGTTCGGTTGAAACCAGGGGGCCAATGTTTCGGAAAACATTGAAGCTTCCCTGGGGGCTGCCATTGATTAGCAGACCATCACCTGCTGTTAGCATCCCATTGACTCCCATTCATTTTGGCGTCACTTTGACAGCTAATAACTTTACATCTGAGGCGTTTAACCCTCTGAGGTCTGAGCTGTTTTTTGGGCCCTGGAGGTGTTCTGACATGCTCTGACATTTGTGTTTTTTCCTGTTACTAGTGACATTTTCATGGCTAAAGTCTAATTACACTGTATTCAGCACAAACTCTGCTACAATAATATATCAGCAGCATGTATGTAAAAGTTTGTAGTTTTGAGATAATGACATTTATGCGTGGTTTGTGAAAATACAAAAAAAAAATTCTCACTGAAATAAGGCCATGAAACCCATACTGATTATTTCTTCACAAGACTTTTGAAAATTGTATGACATAGCCTAGAATATTTGCTCCAAAACTATGTGAAAATCACCCTGACTGCTCATCCAGATAAGACAATATATTGATTTAAAATTTCTAAGACGTGTTTTGTGTGACAAAGCCATATGCGAAGAGACGTGATCCTCTCATTAATATGTAAGCCTTCAACACCTGAGAAAGACAAAGACACTCCCCTAACTGCCCTATTAGGAGCGATCAGGCCCTGTCATTCAGAGCAACCTTGCACAAAGAATGAGGAGATTTAAAAAAGAATGGCTTTTAGATTGTTTGGATTTATTTACAACACAACACAATCCAAAAATACAAATGACAAAAGAGCACATTGAAAACAATGATCCAAAGACAGAGACCTTTGTGCCATTCCTAAAAACATTGTACATACCTTTCATTTCCAAGGTGTTTGATTTTCACTTTACCATGTTCATGTACAGAGACTCATGTGAATGTTGAAGTCAGCAGGACTCAGTTGCATCTGGTCCCTGAAAGAAAAAGAAAAAAGAAAAAACTGTGAACATACTGATATCAAGTCAAGTCAAGAGAAACTATAGGGCTGCACGATTTTGGGAATAGATTTTAGATTTTTCTGGTTAAAATTTCTTTTTAAAATTCACAGAATACACACACACACACACGTTTCCAACAATATATAATGAACACCAGGTTTGTTGTGCCTTGTAGGCATAGGCTACGCAGTGCTGCATAAAATAATAATAACAATAAATTAAATCTTCCAAAAGATTTCAAGAACAACTACACTAGAGAAAAATATATTGATTATCATATGTTACTTCAAATGTTTCCATTCGTTATGATGATATGAAATTAGATAATAGTAAAAACATAAAGCCTAATGTTTGGTGCATTTTTCCTTTCAAACGCAATCGCGCTCCAAAATATGATACATTAAAACGCGATCGCACTCCAAAATATGATACATTAAAACCCACAGCGCGCTCCAAAATATGATACATTCAAACCCACAGCGCGCTCCAAAATATGATACATTCAAACGCCATCACGCTCCAAAATATTAAACATTATGGTTATACATATCTATGTTTGAGCAGATATCCACAAACAGTATTTAACAGGAAACACGGGTCTAAATAGTATAATATTCACCATATATCTAGCAACAGTTCAACTGCAATGTGAAGTTTATGCAACAATACCATAAACTAATAAGTAAGAATTTCTTACCTTACATCTTTCTTGTCTTCAAATCGCGTTCTTCTTCTTCTGGGGGTAAATCCAATGTAAGCTCAGACGTGTCTTCCAAACTCGACGAAAAGCAGAGACTTGTGAAGTTTTTTGGTGTTTTGTGTTTGAGGTAACGAGGGCGTTCGCGTCCCATGTGGAGATTTGCATGTGAATATCTTTTGTGCGAGTGGGCGTGTCGAATTAAAAAGTAATTAGCAAGCGTTTGAGATACTGGACATCCTGTTGGTTTTATACAAATTACTTAAACAGAGAATATTTGTTTTCAGTTTGAATCCGATCATTTAAAAGTACACAGTTTATAGACGTGCTCAAGAAAAAAAAGTTCACCGCGACGGAGAGGCAGAACGCACACCCTGTTTATTTTCTTTATTTTACAAAAGCACAATGTTTTGATTTGATTGTAAGTGGACACAATCAAAAGTAGAAATATCACAGATAATTTTTTTATATTTCTTTTTTCTGTATAACCATAAATGACGGAGTAATTTAAGTTTATGTTGCTGCTATGTGAAAAAAATCCAGCAAAACGCGTCAGAGCGTTTCTCGACCTCAGAGGGTTAAAGACTCTATATGTCCATTGTTTATTTCTAAAGAAACACGACAATGTATAAAAGGCTCCATTACCTTGTATCTTACGTTATGGCCCCGTAGAAGCAGTTTTTGTAAAAATAGGCTAACGATTGCGTCATAACCACGCGACTCTCTTGAAATTACCGTATAGACAGGAGGAGAAGCTCGCAGTCAATCGGGGGGACGTGGAGGCATATAGTCTGATAAAGTCAAGGGAGAAGCCCATAGAGAGTCATAAAGTTACTTCTGCTCCTAGCTCATGGACAGCTCCTACTCACGCTCTCCGTCTCTGCGAGATTCGGAAGGGAATGATTCAGATTTCTCTTGGCACAGCTACTAGAAGACAGACGGGTTGCTCACGTCACATCCACGTCGTCAAGCTCAGTGTGAGTCTGCGCAGTCGCTCCGCCATCAGGAAGTGAGAGCTTCTAATTTACTTCACTTTTCTCCGTTGAAGTCTATGGGGTCGCTGTGTCCATTTCTTATACTGTCTATGGTTGAAACACGCGCCATAATCACAGCCCAATAGAGCAGTATCAGACTCAAATTCTGACTAGAACCTGAGTATGATGACGTCAGGCTAGTGCTTTCATGGAGATACAAAACATTTCACATGTTAATATAATCCTTTATTGATAAAGCAACATCAGACCAGCAGGTGCACTGTTTGAGTGATTTACATTGCCAGTTTTGTTTTTGTTCGGCCAACTGAAATATTTCCAGACGAAGCCACTATAGAAACAACCGCAGCTCGACTCTGAGAAACACACAGTATTTCTTGAATGAATCAGTGATTTGAGCGAATCGGTTGAGTTAATGATTCATTGACTCACTCATAAAGTCAGTCTCTTGTCGCCATCTACTGGCGTAACGATGAAACTTGCAGAAAGAGTCTCTGTAAAATCCAGCATTAAAGCTGCAGGTTAAACACATCTGTGTGTGATGATGGAGGATCTGCTTCTGTCACGAGACTCGACTCCAGCTCTGAGTATCGCTCCACTTATTCACTGAATTACAGTTTTTTACAATTACTAACAAGCGTTTACCAACTTAAAGTTCTTTTTCTAAACTCTTAACACAGCAACACACATGATCATACAATTAGCCACATAGTTAAATTTCTGCCTAAAACCACATTTTAATAATTAAATACCAAGTCTGCATTTAGAAATGCAAAAAACTACATATTTGTATGCTTAATAGTTATTTGAAGTGTTTCTGGTATTACAGGAATATCATTAGAGGACGATGAACATCTGCTCTATTCTGAGAGAAACACAATCACTCCTGATGATGAAATGTGAGTTTAACTCGCTCACTTTCACTGTTGAGGCGGTTTGTATAATAAATCAGGAGTTCAGGAGTTTCTCCAGGTTTCTGTAAGTTCCTGCTGAAATAGTTTATCCTCATCTAGTTGTTCACTGTAACGGGTTTGTTCATATTCATGCAGTTTATCAGGTCATGTTATCATCAGCTGCCAGTTTATACCTTCCCATAATTTTGTGAATAAGTTTTCAATAAAAAATCAGTTAAAAGCACAAATTAAAGTTCTTATCTGGCTCGTTCTTATCAGAGGTGTCTGATTGGTGCAGAGGAGGGAGAGGCGTGTCTAAACTGAACTGTTGATCAGAGCTACAATTAAAACAGCAAGCTAATATAAAACTCTTACTGTCTGCAGTATATAGTATAAATACAGTCAATCGTAAACAAATTACATGTTAGTATGGGATATGTGACAGACTGACTGTAACACAGGACTTTAATTTTGAAGGGACTGAGCACGGGTGTGTGCACACAACAAACTGTTTCCACCATTACACAGAAACGTACACCAAAAACACTTTATACAATAAGGGTTTATTTCATTTAATTCAGTTACCAAGTTAACTTCATGCATTTCTAATAGCTACACCTTCTGGTGCACCCACCTGCCAAACCAGTACACATGAAAGTAGCCATGTTTAAACTAGCATGTGCTTATGGAAGATTACTCCATCTGGATCTGACCTCGTGGGGGAGGGGGGAGGGAACCTAGTATGTAAGTTTTCTTCTTATGTTTTGTCTTTATTGTTTTGAGCCCTTTATATGGTACTAGAAGGGTAGGGTTAGTGTAAGGGGACAGAATATACAGTTTGTACTGTATAAAAACCATTAAGTCTATGGAGAGTCCCCACAAAGATAGTGAACCAGACATGTGTGTGTGTGTGTGTGTGTGTGTGTGTGTGTGTGTGTGTGTGTGTGTGTGTGTGTGTGTGTGTGTGTGTGTTTGAGCAGCTGCAGTATCAGTTCAGTCACTGTGACTCTGACTGACGGAGGTTTTTGTACGACTCTTTATCACTGTGTGAACACCCAGTTACTGTTGATCCAGTGGCGACTCATACAGTAATAATGTCCAGCATCTTCAGTCTGGACTTCACTGATGGTCAGACTGAAATCTGTTCCATAATCTGCTCCATTGCCAGTGAATCTAGATGGAGTTCCTGACTGTCGTGATCTAATGTCATAAATGAGGAGTTTAGGAGCTTCTCCAGGTTTCTGCAGATACCAGGAGAGACAGGAGCCACAACCATAAGTACGATCTCCAATTCCTCTGTTAGTTTGACAGTTTATAGAAACTGTTCCTCCTTGAACGGCTGCTTCTGAGGGAGTCTGAGTCACAGAAACCTGGCCTGTAATTTCTGTGAATGACATTTCATAAGATCATTATTACAACAATTATTAAAGTCAAAGTATCCAGTACAAAATCTAGACTGAACATCAAAAGCATATAAATCACATCTTGAGTTATTAATAGAGTAAATGAACCTTGAACAGAAAGAATGAGAGTCCAGATACAGACGCTGATGATCATCATTCTTCTTATCGGTGGTTTACTCTCAGTCTGAATGAAGAAAAGCTGTCAGTGATGAAGTGTTAAACTCACAGCACTATAAACACTCTCACACACTGAAGATCTGATCAATATGCAAACACACTCCACATCATTTCCCTGAAGACAGAAGAAACACTCACATTATGTTTGTGCAACAGCTTTGTATAGATGTTTATTTACTTGTTGCATTATTTTGGTCTGAGCTAAAACACAATAATGAGTGATTTGATGAAGACACTAAATGTTCTTGATTGACAGTAATAGTGGAGAACAGCTGCGTTCAGCAGAGAGACGGAGGAGAGAAACACCTGTTGTTTGAGCATCGGAAACTCAGTGGTTGTTTGTTCTATATCTCTCAAAATTTGAGACATGGTTTCCACATTTGTCTGCTAGAAATATAACTCACTTGGACATGTACAACACAATCACAGATTATGTGAGTTATTGTCAAACACAAAGAGGTCGTTGTTGAGACATAACCCTGTCCTGTTGTAACTCAGGCTGAGGATCGATGGAACAATGAGAGATAATTTGCTGAAATAAGATCCACACAATCTAAATGTGTGCAAGAATGTTTTTGAAGGACAAAGAATATTAAGTTTTGAATAAAGTCAACAATTTTAAGTAACAAAAAACGTATTGTATTTTTTTAAGGACTTCAAATTTAGCACAAAAACAACTGTGAGTGTGTTTGTGTGTGTGATCATGTGTGTGTGTGTGTTCTCAATTCCTGTCACACAACAGTTCAGTCACTAGCTATGTTGCCGTCCTCCTATTTTATGTGAATTTTGGGATTGACTATTACATAAAACAAACGCCGGATGGAAATGCCGAGATGAACATCAATTCTAAAATGTGCAGAAAAAATCGTATGTGTTCAATTGAGGTGATGATGTTTTTATCCAATAAGAAGACATGCACATAAACTATAATGGAAACATATTCATAAATCCCTCAATGCGCAACAAAAAACTCACATGATTTTGTCTTAACAGGGAATGTGATTGATAACTGGAATCATCTTCAGGGTTTGGTTGTAATATGTTTAATGAACTGTTAAAACTATCCTCACCGCAAACAGCCGTAACATAGCTAACTGTGTTAGCATGTGGGTTTGAAGTTAGCATGAGTGTAAAGAATCAAATTAAACTAGAGAAATATCTACTTTAGATTATGCAAGTCAAATGTATCGACAATACAATGATTGTTCGGCAAAAAATAATCTTGATAATTTTTTTTACTTTTCCTCCTGAAAATTTGTTTCTGGTCATAAAACGTACAATGTTGATCACAGTCACATGACACTTCTCCTGTGAGGTGATGCGGTGTGTGATATTGATGACATCACCATAGCTCTTTCTGACGTGTCAAACTGACCCAGTGTTACAACACCGGTCTCCCCTAAATGTGAAATGAAGCTCTTGGGGTTTGAACATGATCTGCTCTATTCTGAGACCGTCACAATCACTAAACCTGACAATGCAAATGAGATTTTCACCTCAAACTCACAGTTTCACTCTTTTACTGGTTCAACGCTCTGAACTGGAGCAGTTTCACTCTTTTACTGGTTCAACGCTCTGAACTGGAGCAGTTTCACTTCTGCTGATGGAGGGATGAGACCGTTATGAAGTTTGAGTGATAGTTTATATGACTTGTATGACTTATATAACGTAATGAGACTCTTCACTGGTAGATCACGTGTGACTGGACTAGAGGAGTAAATGTAGATGTTGATCTGATTCAATTCACGATTCATAGGTTTTTGATTATTTTCAAGAAAGATTTCTTTCTAATTCACAGAGTGCAATGCGCCTATAAAATACCTAGGAAAGATATTCCATATTTCATCATTTCAGTAAACTATCCACATATTAAAATAATAGCTGATACATTCAAAGTCTCATATTCAAATAAAATAAAATCATATATCCTAAAAGCCCTTAAATGTCTCTGATCGCCCATAAACACTTATCTCAGTAAAACTGCAGTATTTTATCTTGTAAAAATAACAGTGAAGTTTCCACACAATGAAGCGCTTTATTTCAGTGTTGAGCAATAACATCTTTATGAATGTTTTAAGTGTGTTTGACTCGAGACTGAAGTGTTGTTGTGAGAGATCTGTCTTCTGCTCATGTGAGACTCAGACGCATCGCTGGATTCATAATTAATGCATCCAGAAAACAGTGAATGGTTACAGACAGACCGATTGTGGGACGGTGGAGCGTCTGATCATGTTAAATACGGTTTCTCTCTTTCACTGAATCAGTTCATCTGTGACTCTTGTACATGATGATCTAAACAGCGGCTTTATGGAAGATGATTAATAAACTAGTCAAGCAACAACATGTTTATGATTCACTTTACAGTATGAGTGTATGATTAAGAAGAAAAAATAATCATGCTTTATAAAAATACATGAACAACCATATGAGAATAGATAAACCAACAATTATCTGAAAAAATATGATCAAAATAATTTCTTATTATCTTCAGTAATATTAATGAAGTGCAGCAAAATAAGATATTAAGTTCATTTTTTTGTGTTTCTGTTGAGTGTGTGTGTGTGTGTGTGTGTGTGTGTGTGAGCAGCTGCAGTTTCAGTTCAGTCACTGTGACTCTGACTGACGGAGGTTTTTGTACGACTCTTTATCACTGTGTGAACACACGATCACCCACACAATTATCAACAGCATTTGTTTTGCAATGCAAATTCTGACAGTAATAATGTCCAGCATCTTCAGTCTGGACTCCACTGATGGTCAGAGTGAAATCACTGTATGGAAGTAGAATAATGTCAAATGTTTTTGAAATAAAAAGCCTGTTGAATTGCACTACTTGAAAAAAAATAGGCATTGCATTAACCATGCTTGCATTTTAATGCATTGTATTTTTAGTGCTTACATTTTTATGGGCTGAAATTCAACATGGTTGAATATTTAAGCTGTGAATATTTCAATTAAAAACATTTCAAACACCTTTTCATTATTAAAAATTCAATAATCCATATTCACCTTTCATATTTCACTTCCAAAATATTCAAACTGTTTAAAAATACAACCAATAATATTCAACAGGCAATTTTCGGTCCATTTTATTTCGCTTTGCAAATTCGCTTCCACAAATTCAGTGGTTCAAATTCGACAGTAAATTCAACATTGACGTCCAGGAACTGCAGGAAAAGCAGTAGATTGCCGAGCATACTCTCCATCTGCTGTTAGTCGACCTCACCAGCAGATGGTGCAAAAGCGCTTGTTGTTGACGAAGACATTCATTCATAAAATGAAAATGATTATCTGTGTCAGTATATGCGGAAAAGATGAT
>NW_028117805.1:0-14370 GCF_965113295.1 Leuciscus leuciscus
TCATAACCGTACTCCTAAACCAAACCTTTCTGAATCGTTACATTTTTAAGCTTAATTAAGCAAATTTCCTTATTGGGATTGTTGATTTCTTCCAGTAATTGTAGGTGATTTCAGGTTAAGTCCAATTACTGGGTGAATTAGTGATGTAACAGTAAGTAGAAAAGAGGCAAAAACCTTAAAATCACTATACAATGACAATTGCACATGTAGTAAATGTGGTATAGAGTATGAGTGGAATTACTGGCATTTTGAATTTTTCAATGATTCATTGATCCTTAAATATTACACTGAAGCATATTCGTTGTCATTGATATCTACCTTGACAGATTAATGGATAGTAGTATAGTGCAGGTAAATCTCTTTAACTAGAGTGTTTGTGTTCATAGGTCAAAAGTTAAACTCTATCAATAGTATCTTTGACATGCTGTACCAGATTCAATTATTTTGGTTATAAATGCACTGAAAATGTTAGTTATAGAGAGTACACACATCCTTCTACACTTAAGGATACTTTTGAAAACAGTACTTATGAAAATACTGAATAGTTATACTTTCTACTGAAATTTAGAAGACCAACTGAAGAAAACACATGCAAATTGAAAAACACCCGCAAATTAAGAAAACATCTTCATCAGTTTCACAACATGTGTGCGCTCCCAATTTTCACAACACAACCAAATACAGAAACACGATGCAAAAGTTCACAACACAACCAAATACAGAAACGCGCTGCAAATAGCACAGACCACAACGGAAATGTTTCCAGGGGACCCCAATAAGTGATGAACCCGGCTGGGAAGTGCTTCAAATGTGTCAATCATGCGTTAACATGAACCAACAAAGGAGCACTGAATCAAGGGAACTTGAGGCACTGGCTGCGTTTCAGTCCAAAATTGTCATGCCCTTCACTCGCTAACTTCCCTCCGTCTCGTTCACTCGGATGTACGTCATTGCTTACGTTGCACGAGTGCCCACTACTGGCGGAAACTGCAATGGGCTGAATACGCTCTATGCACGAACGGTGCTGACATATTTCCAGTAGAATCTCAGCCAGCGTCTTTACTTCCGCATAGAATCCGTTCTATAGCGAGGTATACTAGCGGCAAAGCTTTAATAAAATTATTTTTCTCAGAAATGGAGACAACGATTTTAGAAACCGATTCGCTAGTTGGATTTCGCATGACATGAGAGAATACTCACCCTCAAAGTTGTCCATGTAGCTCGAAATATATAATTTAAAGCCCTTCTCTTTCTTACTCTTAGGTGTGACAGCTAACTGCCTCACAATATTGTTAACATCATTCACGTTAAAGGTGAACTAAGTAACTTTTTTTACCTTAACTGAACAGCTTCGGAGTCATTGGAATGGTTATATTACTTATTTCGGGTTGAACGGTGGTCGTTTCGCACCCCCCTGGTGCCCGTGAGCGGAAACTACGCACTTGCAACTTTGAGCCGGCGAGCCGCCGGCCGCTGCGTCAGGAAGTCTCGCGTGATATCAGGTCTCGCGATGTAAACAATTGCTTTACGGCCAAAAGAAATCTGCTAAAATGCTGTCATTATTGCGCTCCCTCACGCCGTCCGAACCCAAATGAAGAAGACGTTTTAAAGAACGTCCCATCTGCTTTGATGTCGTTGATCTATAGCCTCTGGTGTCTGAGAATCAACAACGAGTTTTTACAACAGTGTTGTCAAATATCTATTCCGAAGCTGTGGGGGGAGCTCTAGAGAGCAAAAAGCGAGAATACAGCGAAGAAGTCCCGAAGCTACTGAGTGCTGCTTTAACCGCTGAAAGTTCTTGTAAACAGCGAGTGTAATTTGCCATTATCTCCACCGAATGCAAAAACGCATTCCGACGCAGCACCGGATGTAACTGGGACAAAACGCGGAAGCAATCATGCATAGAGCCTATTGGAACGTCCTAAGCCCTTGATCACTTGGAATCAACTATGGAGTTGATTTAATATTTAAAAAATAATTTTCCCTTTAAGAATTTTTTGAATGCAGCATCCAAATGTATATAGGTGTGTTTGGGTTGTTTTAAATTAAACAATTTAAATTAAATTAACAAAATGTTTGTTGTGGTGGTGATCGTTCAATCGTTCTGCATTGTGGGAAATGTAGGTGCCTGAAGTGTACATATGAAGTAGACTCGCTTCCTTGATCAAAATCGAAGGGTCGAGGGTCTGTCCATATAAACTTCCCTTGTCCACTTCACAAAGTGGAACGCACTTCAAAATGGCGGCAGGGATTCCCCCGAGGGGAAGTGCTTAGGGAAGTTCGCAAGTGTATGTCTAAAAGTGGACTGGAACACAGCCACTGACAAACAAGGAGAACTAATTAGACCACAGCTGAACTAGATGAATAATCAAATGAGTAACTATGGTTACATATTAATGAACTAACTCCGGTGGGGAGGCTGTAAAAATAGAAATTATAGACAAAACAAAGTCAAAACACAATGGAACAGTGACAATTTGTATAAAAAGAAAATTAATTTTTTGGAGGGTTTCTTTCAGAAATTGGCAGATTTTTTTCAGCTTTATTTTTTGTTAAAGTGAATTTCATTCTCTTAAATTCTCCAAGAATGTGTATTGTTTGTGCTATAAAGTTGTTTAAATGTTCCCTTTACCAGCAGAACGAATTTATTTATGCATCATTCATAAAATGGTCCATAGACTTCCATTGTACATAAGTGCATTATTGTGCGTGTTTTTGCTTGTTTTTACAAAGTGATGGACACAATTATATTTCTGTGGTAATCGGCAGCATCTCAGAGGTGCTGTTGATAGAGCATAACCAGAAGACAATGGGTTCATTTAATGATTCACAGATGTATATTTGATGTTTTGCTATGTAACAGTCCATTTTATACTTGACCAAAATACTTTTGCGTTCATTTACAGAAAACAACTTTCTTTAATACGTAAATTATGTTCAGGCAAAGTGTTCAAAGCAAGCAGACCACACACACATTTTAATGGCCATGGTACAGCCCAGATCATTGTATCTTTGTATTGGTTTTCTTTAGGTTATTTATTCTGCTATTGTAATTCTTAACAGAACTTTTAAATGTCGGTGAACTTGGACAGATACATGTCCAAGCCACAGTTTTTGCTCCAGATTTGTGTTCCAGGGGAATTGGGCACCCTTTATTTATGTCTGTGCCTCTTGTACTTTTTTAAATGGCAGAACCACTTCCTCTAATATTTGCTGGGTCACTATAGTGTACACACAGCATGAGCTGGTTTCCTGGCCAGTATTTACGGGGCTGGTGTCAGTCTGTCTATACTCAGCTCCAGCATAAACTACATTCTACATCAGTGGTTCTCAACTGGTTTGGCCAAGGGACCCACATTTTCCCATGGTCATCAAGCCATGACCCACTTTGATATATGATATATATTATTATATTTACATTTATGCATTTGGCAAATGCTTTTATCCAAAGCGACTTACATTGCGTTATCCTATACATTTATACATAGGTATGTGCAATGCCCTGGGATCGAACCCACAACTTTGCGTTGTTAACGCAATGCTCTTACCACTGAGCTACAGGAAAGCTTATATATATTTGTTTAAAAAAAAAAAAAAAGCACATTTATTTCACAAAAATTGTTGACACACACACAAGTACCATCCTACTTTACACATAGGCCTATTGTAAGATTAGTTTTACAAGTGTTAACTGTCGTAAGTAATGTAAGAATGTTAAAAGAAATTCTAGGTCTAATTGCTAATTGCTAAATAATCAATTTAAGCTTTTTGCAAATAGGCCTATTATTAAATATGCACACATTCATTCTTATTTGTGTCAACTATGTCACAAATGCTAAACTTACCTTGTCTCATCACATTCAGTTGTGCATTACATGAATCATGTAAATGACAGAGCCGGATTATCCATAAGGGCACTTGGGCCAGTGCTCGCTTTGAGGTATAGTGCCCAGGGGCACCACACTGTCTTAATACGGCCCTGGAAAATGATAGCATATTTTCTATTTGAAAAAGGCAAAATTTCATTTGAAAAAGTTGAGTAGTTTGCATTACTGGATATAGAGGTCGGTCGTTGAATATTTCTATCAAAAAACATTTGTCAAATATTAGCTATTACATCTTACCAACCACGCACTCTTTCACTGCTAAAACTAAAGAGTCATGTTGGAATTCGCACTTGTCTTCTGTGAACAAAGCCTCGCCTTCTTTGATCTGATTGGCCGTCTCAATCATTTTGACATTGACGAGTGCTGTTAGACCGCTGAGGCAGACCAGCCTAAAAATTTTACTTTCAAATATTTTTGTCATCCTTACAACAAACAGAGCGGGATTGCAGCACAGAAACATCAAGACTATCAAATATTAGAAGGGACAATTTGTCCATTTCCAAAAGTGGCATTTTAGGTATACGGAAACAACATTCACCATGGTGAATACTAACATGGAAACTGCTCCTGATGAATAGAATTAAAGGGTTAGTAATTTCACCCAAAAATGAAATTTCTGTCATTAATTACTCACGCTCATGTCGTTCCAAACCCGTAAGACCTTCATTCATCTTCAGAAGACACAAATGAAGATATTTTTGATGAAATCCGAGAGCTTTCTGATCCCCCCTCCCACATAGACTGCAATGTTATTAGCACTTTCAAGACCCAGAAAGGTAGTAAATACATTGTTCAAATAGTCCATGTGACCACAGTGGTTCAACTTTAATGCTAAGAAGAGACTAGAATGTTTTTGTGCACAAAAAACACACAAAAATAACGACTTTATTCTAATTTCTTCTTTTCCTTGTCAGTCTCCGAGGCTTTTCATTAGGTAAAAAAATAAATAAAATTTATTCACCTAGCTATCGCAATTATTATTATTATTTTGTTATATATATTTTTTACGATTCAAAAATATTTTTTTTTATTCCAGAATCAATATTAATTCAAATTCAATTGCTTTATTTTTTCCTTGCTTATAGATGAGGTTGACAGAAGTTAGCCGTTTTCGTTCCAACAGAGGATAAAATGTGTCATTATGAGTGTTGAGTGACGTAATATCCCAAGTGGACGCGTGGAAGAGACGTGAGACTGAACGCACTGAAAAGCCCTCGCACTGCTCATATGCTGAGAGAGAGATAAGACAATAGAGCTGCACGATTAATCTTTAAAAGACTGTGATCTCCATTCAAACACCCACGTGATCTTTCAATTCGTCTGTCTATTAAACTTTGACAAAATCATATCGCAGCATTCAAAGCTGTGTTGGCGCTGCCGCTGACCCGGAGAGAGTTGTCATGAAACAACTTTACAAACAGTCTTTTCAACCTTATAGTATCAATATTTCTGTGATGCAATAGTTAAAATTATCATAGAAGTACTTGGATAAAAGTTTAAAGTTCAAATATGAACACTGATGTCTACGATAGAGATCAAAATCAGCTTTTCAAAATCGATTACATTGTTTCGCGACAAGTGACTGTTAAAAAATGATTTAACTTTTCCCGACGGTCTAGTGTTAAAAAAATTGCAATATATTGCAATATCGAATCGCAATACTTGTTGATTCGCAATTCTTTAAAAAATCGCAATACATATCGTATCGGCACCCAAGTATCGTGATAGTATCGAATCGGGAGATAGGTGTATCATCCCAGCCCTTCTGTTCACGTGACGCAGGAGACTTAGTTTTATGCAAATTCATGATTGAATAATGTCTTGTGTGAAAAGAGTAACTGCTTAACGATTGGGCTTTTGCTGTCTGGTCAGATTTAAGATGGCATAACTGTCTGTGTCTTCCCTGACAACATTCTCAGAGCACTTCATTTCTGTCTATCTGTAGAGAAGGAACCATATTATCTTATAGAACCATGTATATAGAATACAATATTATCAGAAACACATCATAATCTGTGTGTATTAATTTTTACCAACAAATAACTATACTTACACAGATTTGAAAAGGTCGATTTCAAGGGCTCAATTTTTTGCTCATTGAATTCCAACCGGGGAATATTATTTTCAGGCACAATGTTCAAAAAGGTAATATTAGCTAAATAATAAGATAATAGTTGAGACATTATTTTTGACGAGAACATAGATGGTGTGAGGTCTAAAAAAGCTAATGTGCCACAGCTACAACATTTATTGTGTTTCTGAGTTTTGTTTACATGTGCTACTTGCTGAAATAACTTGAGTTACGAATTTGGCTTTATAATTTCATGGCACCAATAAACAATGATTTCACCTTTAATTGAATACAACTCACTGTAAAATTCTTTTATAGTTGCTGATAAAATGTGATATATTAGATAATCACTAATTAAACTTTGTTTTCCATATGCTGAACTTTGTTTTGGAGCCGTATAATCACATAATCAAAAACAAATGATTCATTAGTAACTCTAAATAAAAAATATGACTCTACCCAAAGGAAATTTTAACCCAGGCTTTTAAATAGAATAAGCCTAATGTTGTGATAATTACAAAGCTCTTGGGAAACATTGCATGTATTATTCAGTATTTCAGGCGGTCATAGAACAAAGCCATGACATTTCCACAAGGATATGCAGTTTCTTCAGGCGTTAGTGGTTGTTTATAAGTTTTCTGCGACCATCTGAAGCAGTTTACTTTGTTGGTGGCCAACCCACATCTTAAACATATTGTAGTTGATATTATAGCAGAAATTAAATGTCCGCTTTCTCAGCCCAACTCAACAATGGTACAAAAAAAGTGCTGTCCATCTATATTCTTGTAGCTCGATTGCCAGAGCAAAGTGATGGTAACCTTAAAGTGCATTTGGTTCAATTTGCTAGGGTTTGATTCAATTACTAATTCAAAATGAATTGTTGAGATGGGTAAAACTGGAAAATCTGTGGCATCATTTCCACTTCTCCCCACGACAATGATGGAACCCTTTATAAAGTTTAGGAGACAACAGTGTCTGTGAAAAGCTTTGCTTGAGAAATATGATACAGCTGATGTGTGAAGACAACTGAAAGTAAAATATCCCTTGTGAGATTAATATATTTATTGTGTCTCATTTTAAATCAAGCTTTAAAATATTAATTACATAAAGTGCAGCCATAGCAAGACTTTTAATGCTAAATTGTAATAAATGTAATTTCCACCACATAATGCTATCAAACAGTAGACATTGTAGGGGAATTTACAGTTAAAGACCCCAAGGACCAGATATTATTAATGAAGACCAGGAGTCAGAAGTGCAGTCGGTTGAAGAAAGTTTTACTGAAGAATAATTTGACAGAAGTCAGCTTCAACACTCAGGAAGGAGTTCGTAGGCCTCTCTGCATACATTCACTTTTCACACCAATTATACTCTCCCAAAATCATGAATATACGTCATTACTTCAGGTTGAATGATTCTGATTGGCTAAGAACAAGAGAAAACTTAGAAAATGTCCACACATGGACTGATGGGCAGAAGCATATCTTAATGGATGATACGGCTGACACCCGGACCCTGAGTTAGGTAAGAAGTGACCCTCCTGGGTCACAGAACTGAGTTTCTAGGCGCCAGCTTGTCGAGAAAAACAAGTCATTCCATCTCCCCAGGGTGCCAGGAGTTCACCTCGCCAATACTGATCTGTAACAAAAAAAATGCTAGCACAGATACACAGGATACTTCTTCAAGGCTGAAGTTGCTCTGGCTCTTACATCTTTCCCCAAAACATATTGATAACATTTTCTTTCTCTCAGTGAGAGGTTCAGACAATATTCATCATTATTCTCTAGTATTTGAATAAAGAAAAGTAAAGTAAATGAAAAAATGTTGGGCGGGACTTGTTTTTGTCCATCTGGAATTGATTGAACCGTTGGATGGTAGCAGTTTGCTATTGCTGTGATGTCATGTGATTGACAGGTTGTCCCGCCCTCATGCTGGTAAACACATCATCAGAGAAGAGATGATGTTATTTTGATTAAAGATTAGGAAGGCACATGAATTGCAAGTAAAATAATGATGTGCAGAGATAAACACTGTGATATTTCATAAAATAAAATAAAGAATTGTCAATTTTGAATTGAGGCTTCAAATGAGGCTTCTCTTTTTGATATGCATGTAGTCTCTAAAGTTTTTAATCATTCAACTGTCATTTAAAGCCGTAATGATTTCGGTGCCACTAGCATCGCCAAATGGAATTACCAAAATAACTATTTTCTAACAGTTTTCCTGAAAATTCCCCCCATCTGCCATTGTTCAGCCAAACAGATAGTCCTGCTCCTAGGGGGGCGGAGCTCAGTGAAGAGTTAATTAAAAGCAATACAGTCATACCGAAAGATTATTATTTGACAAGAAATGTGTATTTATGTGTGTCTTTTTTTATTTGAATTTATCTTCCTCGCTCCCAACTTTAAATATATCGTATATTTCACTGAACAAGAAGCACAGGTCCTGAGTGTAAACCTTGTCCTTTTATTTTCCTTCCTGTTAATGCTCTCTGATCCTCTATTGACCTTCATATACAGTATGTCCATTTACTGTCTCGGTTCACGTTCTCTCTTCCTGCCTGTCCTTTTCTTTTGATGTGCATCTGTCTCTCTGTTGGTGGGTTCAGCTTCCCTTGGCAGTCTGTCTCTGATCAGCTGAGAAAAGATATGTCCCTCTCGATATCATATTGCATGTTCAAATAAATACACTGTGACATTTGGTTTAGTCATTGCAGTCAGTTATATGTAATTTATGGCTAGTTTCAAAGCCAGATGAGTTTTTATTGTGCCCCCAGGAATCACATAAAAATGTATTGGCTTTGGACAAGACAAATACTGTATGTATGCGCACATATATGAATGTGTATTTAATAGGAAAGGTATTTACAACATTAAAGTTCATGTCAAATGAAACAGTGTTTTATATTATGAAAGATTCGTTGAATTTAATAAAAAAAATTATGGCAAGTGGTTGCACACAATTGATTTTAGCTACATTTAAACAAATGCATTAAGTTTAACTAAAATTGATTTAGTTCAACTTAATGCATTTGTTTAAATGTAGCTAAAATCAATTGTGTGCAACCACTTACCATAATTTTTTTAATTAAATTCAGCGAATAATTTTTTTCAGTGTAGGCCTGTCGTGATTATTTTAGATGACTGATCATTGCATATTTAAAATGTCAAAACTATGCGCTCTTCCGGCTCCATTTGAATACATGTGGCATTTAATTCAAGCACAAATATTAATAATAATATTAATACATGGACATAGTGAATGTAGTCCAAGACTAAAGTGTTTAAAAGACAACAGTGATGTATAAATCAATGAAATATTACAGAATAAATGTCTTCTTAAGATGTATGTGTATAGGCTTCTTTGTAAATTACATTAACATTGTGATTAGTATAAATTTATAGCAATTATTATGACCGCCGCTAGCGTAAAAAGTTTTTTTTTTTTTTTTTTTTCGTCACCTTACTGAATTTTTCGTCAACGATACCAGGGACACCGAAACACCGGGGAACATGAAATTTGGTGGGCATGTAGCCCCACTAGACTTCTAAGGAAAAATTTCGTTTGGTCCCCGGGGGCCACTCCCCCCCCGCGCTGGGCCCCCCCAAACCCAAAAAAATGCAGTTTTTCCTAAATAACTACCTGAACCGTGGCACCGAGGATGAAGAAATTTTTATGGTATGTTGGTCTACTAGACTTTTACGGAAAAATTTCATTTGGTCCCCGGGGGCCACTTCCCCCCCCCCCACGCTGGGGCCCCCGTAAATTTTTCGTCAACCATACCAGGGACACCGAAACACCGGGGAACATGAAATTTGGTGGGCATGTAGCCCCACTAAACTTCTAAGGAAAAATTTCGTTTGGTCCCCGGGGGCCACCCCCCCCCCCGCGCTGGGCCCCCCCAAACCCAAAAAAATGCCGTTTTTCCTAAATAACTACCTGAACCGTGGCACCGAGGATGAAGAACTTTTTATGGTATGTTGGTCTACTAGACTTTTACGGAAAAATTTCGTTTGGTCCCCGGGGGCCACTTCCCCCCCCTGCGCTGGGGCCCCCGTAAATTTTTCGTCAACGATACCAGGGACACCGAAACACCGGGGAACATGAAATTTGGTGGGCATGTAGCCCCACTAGACTTCTACGGAAAAATTTCGTTTGGTCCCCAGGGGCCATTACCCCCCCCCCCCCCCAACCCCCCCCCCCCCCCCCCCCCCCCCCCCCACCGCGCTGGGCCCCCCCAAACCCAAAAAAATGCAGTTTTTCCTAAATAACTACCTGAACCGTGGCACCGAGGATGAAGACATTTTTATGGCACATCAACCTAGCCCATAATCACTCATTTGTGATTTGCGCCCCTCCCATAAAAAATGAAAATGCAATATTATTCTGCTTTAATCGCCCCTATCTTCAGTTGAGATGTTCAGAACTGCACCATATTTCATGTGTATGATTAACTTGACATCCTCTGGGGGTATGCTAAGTTTCGTAGAATTTCATCCATGGGGGGGTATAAAATAAATTCATTTATGTGCACATTTAGTGACTGTACACTCATCGGCCTGTAGATGGTGGTGTTGAGCAAAGGGTTGCTGGTTTAGGATGATACTGTCACACACACACATGCAGGAATACAAACAAACGCAAGCATGCACACACACTGACATCCACACGCACAGACACACACACACAAACACACACGCGCACACACATGTACGCACGCATACATACACGCACAGACACACACACAGACACACACATACACAAACACACACACACAGACAGACATGCACATACTACTACTTTTTTTAGGTATATACATAAACACACAATACAGCCAAATTGCTCCACGTCATTTATTTTTGTGGAAAGCCAGTGCAGGCCTGAGCGGTGGTCATATTTTGTACCGCCATGCGGTACATCTAGTTTTATTTTATTTTGACGGGCGGCGCTGAGAACACCAGATCACACACAGCACTCACTCCGTCTTCATTAGTTTACAATCTCGGTCAGTCAGATCTAATACTTATTCATGTATTTTTAAACAATTACTTTATTTGTGAAAAATACTGATTGTAGATTCAAGAAGTTGCCATCTAAAGTATAAGCATGTTTATTTTAAAGATTTGTTTTCTAATTTATTAAATATTGATTAAAATAAATATAAAGTATATATATATATATATATATATATATATATAGGCTTTATATCGGCTACCCTTCTCTCTAAGATATCGGCACCGGCCATCAAAAAAACTATATCGGTTGACCACTAATTTACAGTACATATAGCATTTTCCTTTAGGTCAGTACTATTCTAATAAAAATCAATTTCAATGTTTGCTGCTATATCTTGTCCTTTTAACAGTTGGTATTTTCCCCTGCCCTGACACCTTGCATCCAGCTTCTCAGTGTTCACAATCACAACAAGTTTCAGTCCTTTCAATGTAAAAGTCTTCTCTACTGACTGACTCACTCATAAAGACAGTCTTTGCCGCCATCTAATGGCAAAATTCTGTTGTTGTTCACGGTCAGGGATTATTTTCTCCAGCGGAATGAAGGCTTTAAGTGATTTTACTTCATGAAAGTTGCATTGATATATATTTTGTGGCTTTAATATTTGTATTGTGTGGTAACCGTTTTATAAAAGCCATAAGGTACTCAAGGCTAGTGCTGTATCATGAATAAGTCATGGCTGAAGGGGTTATTCAGCATTGTGTCGTGCCTAACGACACCCTTCAGCCGTGACTTATTCATGATACAGCACCGCACATTATGGTTTACATAAAGGCAGTCAATTAGAAATGCATTTCTCATATACTTTTTCATTGTGAAAATACCCAGAGAGGGCTTGAAAAACACAAATAAATCATATATCGTCACAATCCTGTGTTTATTATCTTCACATTGCATTAATCAAAACCAGACACGTTGAAAAAAAAAACCTGCTGCAATAGCCTCGTGTTATTTTCTGTCATTCGCATATTTTTTAGCGGCCTTTACTGTTTTTATTACAGACATGGTTTTTGAAAACACTATCTAACACTACAGTGTTTACTGTGATGCCAAAGTGTGTTGCAAGATTAGCAAACGTTGTAACGTTACATTTCACGAGTTTGTGTGCATACCGTGTAATCCTTCGCGTACTGTATATGGTAAATAATTTGGCTTGCAACCTTATGTTTAACTTGGTATTGTTAAGTTGTAAATGTGCGTTGTTCTTACCTTCTCCTTGACCTGGAGCTCCAGTTGCCAAAGTGCTTTTGAGTCTGATATCACAAAGATTGCCGCAATCCTCCAGTTTGGCCTTGAGTTGCAGCTTGACCTGCCGAAGCATCGACTCGTGAGCCGCCAGAACCTGAAAAGTGCCCTCATCTCACTTTCCACCGAGCCGTATGTAGTTTTCCTTTCGAGAGGTCTCTTGTATTGTGTAAGCTTACACTAAGGGAAAAACTCCTTTTCTCGAGAATATTGAAGCCAAATTTTTAAAACACAGTGCAGCTGCACAGCAGACACCTAGTTGAACGCCTAAAGCGGCGGTCATTGGCTGTGCTGCGGCAACTGCACGAGCCTATGGCGAGGCAGCTCATGCGCACGAACCAATCAGGCAGCTTCGCGCCTAGCGCGTCATAGCCCGCCAGAATGGCCATGGCTTCTATCTATATAAGGGCCCATTTTTCGCCATAAAAAATAGATTTAATCTCCTTCAGCGAGTCTTCACTTCGCTGACCTCCGGATTTGAAGCCGTCGAAAAGGCCTTTTTGGCGGAATACGCACCTGCAACGCAGTCTGAGGACGCCGGCTTCTGCTCAGCTCGACGCTGCCTTAAGCCCGCTGTTCTGCTGTGCCATCCGGCGCACCATATCCTTTTTAAAAACAAGCTAGAGTGTTCGCCGCTGCGACTCTCTTTTCTAAAAGAGCAAATTCTCAGGCATTGTTCCAAATGCCTCGGGTCTCCTGCGCCTCGTGCAGAGGCCCGCTCTTTGGCGGAGATCGCCACATCCTCTGTGCTTCCTGCCTAGGCCGCGACCACGCGGAAGCTGCACTTTCTAAGGGCGGCTGCCTGGAGTGCGATGAGATGGTGCTCTCTACACTGCGGGCTCGACTGGCGCATTCAAAAAGAGGCTCAGTAGAATTACAGCGCCACATACTGGTCTGGCATGTATACTACATCGTTTTGAGTCGGTTTCAGTGGTTTCGTGTGTGCGCAGATATTTCTTGAGACAACGCCATGTTAACGTAATAAAAAAATAAAAAAAAAATATAAAAAAATCGGATATGGAAAGCTCTGGCTTCGTGTGGATGTGGCCTTCGAGACCTGCGCAGCGCTACTGACTTAGCTCTGCAAGCTACCAAGGCAACCGCACAGGCGATTGGCAGGAGCATGGCGAACTTGACAGTGCTTGAATGTCATCCCTGGTTAAACCTAACGGAGATGAAGGATGCAGATAGGGCAGCTTCCCCTATCATAAGCATTTCTTCCCCTGCACATAAGCACTGTTCCCAAAGTGTCACAAGCACAAAGCAGTTGGGCTGCCGGTTCCCTATCACAAAGCGGCCCCTCCCCAGACATCATTCAACCCCTAGCTATGCGGGCCAAGGTCTGGGAGGCCATCCCCGGTAAATCAGAATGGGTTTTGAATATAATAAAACGAGGCTACTCGCTACAGTTCACTCGCAGACCCCCGCGCTTTCGAGCCGTGGCCGAGACAACAGTGAGAAGCGACGTGGCTCGCGTCCTTCGACGCGCTAGTGCGTGAAGCGGCCTGATTGGTTTGCGCGCATTAGCCACCTCGCCATAGGTTAGTGCAGTTGCCGCAGCACAGCCAATCAAAGAGTATAGAAGTACCAAGAGGCGAAACTCAATAGAACGTTCCATTGCAACAAACGCACCCATGCGCAGAGCTGCAGCTCCGCCATCTTGGACTGAACGCAACACAGGTGTCATAGAATTGAACGATACCGGTTCCAATTCAAAAGTGGTTAAGGGAACTAAATAGTAGTTTCTAGTTTTTAATATCTCTATAGCAGACATCCCAAGTCTCCCGGAAGTTTCGGGAGTCTCCGGCATATTGATAGCGGCTCCCTGATGCCCGCAAATTAGCAAAAAATCTCCCGGAATCTAGAGCGAGCGAGCAAGAGCGCACAGCTCCAAACCGTGTAGAGCACACAGCAGAAAGGGTGAGGGAGCGAGAGACCTTACGTGTGTGTGCTAGTGTGCGTGTGTGCTCTTTTTATGTGTTTATTAGAGGTTGAATTCAAATCAAATACTGCCAAACCACCCATACTACCTCTGAATAGGATGTCTACTTCAAAAATTGTATGAAAATTATGGAAATATATGGTTCAGATCACTCAAAACATACAGTATATGAAAATAGAGGCGCCCTTATATGGTCAGTAAGGAAGCTTGGC
>NW_028117804.1:0-14314 GCF_965113295.1 Leuciscus leuciscus
ACGAAGTCCGATCGGAGCGAAACTCGGTGGGCATGTTCGACTCATGGCCCTGGAGGTCTGTAAGAATTTTGAAAGAAATCGGCCACTAGTTGGCGCTAACGAGTTTTATGGCTCTGTAATCACGTGGTGTTATTCTTATCGTCACAAAATGCATATCATTTGATAGATCTGCTCATGCTGAACAACTTTGCCTCAAGAACCATTGCTGTCAATCAAACAGTTCATTAAATATTCATGAATATGTAAAAAACCTACTTTTGCGAACTAGTCCTAGGTTTTTTGCCCGATCGGAACCAGACCAGTCTAGGACAATTCTCTGGACTCTCCAGATCAATAATTATCAAAAAAAAGTTGAACTTTTGCATTTGGATGGCTGTAATAGGGTCATTTATAAAATGGGCGTGGCAAAATACATTAAAAAGCCTATAAATCCTAAATGAAAACTCAGAACTTCACAAAAATTGGTGAGCATATGTGACATAACATCATTAACAAGCATGCCAAATTTTATGGAGATCGGACCAAAGGTGGCGCTATAACTGTTAAAAAGCTTTAAAACCATATATTACCTATGGTAAATTGCCTGTATTGGCTGTAAATGGTCTTTTCCATCCATGATCATATCATTTTCATATAATAATGTTCAAAACTAGTGCAGTACAATTCTCTGGACTCTCTAGATCAGTAATTATCAGAAAAAGTTGAACTACTTCATATGGATGTCTATAATAGGGTCACTTCAAAATGTGGCATTGACCAAGTGTCCCCGAAAGCTTATATCTTTTAAGATGCTCAGATCTTCTTAAAAACAAGTCAGAACATGTGAAATATCACTCTGAACAAGCATGAAAAATTTCAGACAGATCGGACAAAATTTGACTCTATAACAGTTTAAAAAGGTGAAAATGATATGAATACAATGGCATATTAAGCCAATAAGTGGTATTTTACTGCCCCCTGCTGTTTAAAATAGTTATTTTGTCATATTGTTTCTATAATTCATATTTAGACTTTATAAAATCATTATTTTAACATTTACAATTACATTTAGTCAAAATCCATCTGTTAAAGTATTAGTGTGTGTGTGTGTGTGTGTGTGTGTGTGTGTGTGTGTGTGTGTGTGTGTGTGTGTGTGTGTGTGTGTGTGTGTGTGTGTGTGTGTGTGTGTGTGTGAGTGTAAGCATACATTATGCAGTTGACATGGAAAAACTGGTTTGCTTTAGTGCAGAAAACTGGTGAAAATCAAGAGGTTTAAAGTGAAAATGAGCCAATAAGTGGTCTTCTAGTGTTCTCTTCTGGACATTCTACTTATTAATGTAGTCTTTTCACATGTGCTTTTCACATGTACTCACATTCATATTAAGACACTAAAAATAATTTATATAACAATAACTATTATAACACAATCATATTTTGTCAGTGTTTATCACTTCATTTGCACTGACACTTCACATAATTGCTTGTAATATGGTAAATCATGGTAAATCACGCTAGAATCATGGTAAATCATAGTAAATAATACTAGAATGTGGTGTATCAAGGTAAATCATGCTAGAATCTTGGTAATTTATTCTAGAATGTGGTATATCATTCTCCTCAAGACCTAAAACCATATTCTCAATTGTGGTACAGTATAATGAAGTTAAACCCTGAAAATGATATTACAAAAAGAAGACTTGCACTAAGGATTTTAATACTTTATATTTATATTTATTTATAAATCTGATATTGCCTATAATTAGTAACATCGCTATATATTGTTTGCATAAAGTATAAACTTCACAAAGCTTTGTACATGTGGAGAACAAGTCATTTTGAAGAAACATGCAACATTTTATGGACTTCTGATGCTAAGAGGGTTCACAGTAAAATCTAAACTAACAATAATTTCAACTGTAAGATGGAGGCTTTAATACCACTGTTGTCCACTAGAGGGAGCAGCAGGATTACATTTACAGTATTTTTTATGTTTTTTTTTCAGCTTTCAGCGTGGGAACAAAGAAATTATTAAAGCTATTTTGCATTATTACAATGTACTGTAATATAGTTTTAAATTATTGGATCACAAACAAAAAAGTGAAATACTTAATGACCATTAAAAATTATTTTCACAATAACATATCTCATTACAACATATTGTGTGTGTGTACACATGTGTAAAACTGTATCAAGTATTATTGTTTAAGGTTCTCTTTTCTCTGTTTTAGCGTATCCTTTTTATGCTCTTTGTGTCAGCTGTACATTACAAGAAGCATAAATGTCAAATGTTTACAACTCTAGGAATTACAATAGTAAAATAGACATATGACTGTAAACAAGCATGCAACATTTCATGGAGATTGGGTAATATGTGCTTTTATAAAAGTTAAAAAGGTCAAGAATGATAATTTTCCTATTTTTTATGGAAAATTCTCTGAAATTCCCACTAGATGGCAGTAGAGGATCACTTATTATTACATTCTGCTCGCTAATATTGTCACTAATTTAATTTGAAATCATATTTAATCTTTAAAAAAATCATTATAATAACATTACAAATCAGAAATTTTAAGGTTTACCATTTATTGATGATTTGGGGCATATTTTTATCAATAAAATTATAAGATTATAATGACAATTGAAAATTGTGTTTTAAACAGGAAACCTGTAATAAGCATTTTTTTTACCTACCATTTATTTCATATATATATATGTGTGTATTTAAACATTTTTATTAGAGTTAATATGGAAAATGTGTCATAAAAAAAATACATGGAATCAAACCAAGTCATTTTATTGATGGAATAATACAATGTTTATTTTAAAACAATGCATATGAAAATAGGTAATATGAAATCAATTAATTCATTCATTCAATTTACATTTTTCGGTGAAGTATGTCTCTGTAGTAAAAAAAAAAAAAATATTTAGTAATCACATTAAATGAAAATACATAATTGTGCAGTATTAATATTTGATATGACAGAATCTACAAATACAATTTAAAACACTACTTATCAAAATAAAAAAGTTAAATAGTAACCAACAAAAGCATAATAATTTTTTTTAAACAAACCATAAGAAAATATTTGAAAAATGTCCAATAGTTGTAAATAAATATTCATTCATTCATTTCAATTGTTTGCACATATTAAAGTAGAAAAGTATTTGTGTTAATGTTCAAAACTGTATTGCATATTAAATGAAAATAATTTTGAAGTGTGAAATATGTGAAATTGCAGAATATATAAATGAAACTAAAAATACAACAAAAAAAATAAAGCATTCATTCATTCCTTTTAAATGAACTGAAAACATTTTCAAAGAAAAAATAACATTCAATAAAAAGTATAGTTCTTAAGTAGTACATTAATGAGGCAATAAATAGTCAAAAAGAAGTCTGAAATTACATCATATAAAAATTAATTTTAAAAACATTAAATATAAATTAATTAATTCATTCGAATACATTGAAAAAATATTTTGAAATTAAATAGTATTATTTTCAATAAAAAGTGCAGTTGTTAAATACATTAAAGAAGAATTATAGAGTAAAACAGAAATCCAAATTAAATGTGAAATTACATAATATAAAATTAAAAAAATAAACCATTCATTCATTAATTCATTCTTTTTGAATGCATTGAAGAAAAAGTCAATTTTAAAAGCAAAAATAACATTTAATAAAAAGTATAGTTATTAAGTACTGTAGGCCTACATTAATAAAAAAAAAAAATATATATATATATATATATATATATATATATAACAACAAACAAGAACTTGAGCAAGTGTTGACATGGAAAGTGAAACTGAACATGATAATGAAAGGAAACAGAATACTATTGTAACTTGATTCCCCCCAATCACACACTACCAGAAATGTTGTGCTCGTGCTGCAAAATTTTCAACAGAGGTAACAGATGTTAGCAATGAGCAGACAAAGACCAATGAGACCCAGGATCTGGCTAAATGAAACAACACAGTGGACATGATGGAGGGAGGAGACAAAGGATGACTTAGAGGAGGTAAGAGGCAAGGTGGAACCATGAGCCAGACTGACACAGGTGTAATTGTGAACAGTGTAGATTCAGGCAGAGATGGTGATGAAGGAGACTTAGAGCTGTGAGCAGCTGCAGCAAAACAGACTTAGAGCTGGGCAGGACCAGCGGTGATGAAGATGACGTGGAATTGGACTGAAGCAGAGCAACAAAGACATGTAACGACTGGGCTGAACCAGCAGAGATGAAGACACCTTGTAAGTTGGCTGAACCAGTGGAAACTGAAGATCTTTTAACGTGACAATCCATTTTGTCCCATGACAATAATTCAATGGACAGTCAGCTCATAGGACAATCCTCAGAGATGACAGTGTGGTCAGGGCTTCAGTCTATGCAGGACAACACCACTACAATTCCATCAATCAAAGACAAGATTGGCCCTGCGAAACACAAAAACTGGGGATAAGCGTTTCAGAATGTTCAACACATGGCAATGTAAAATAACTGGATTATGTTGATTTCCTCTTTTGAGAGCCAAGAACAGAAAGCTAAAGGTGCAATGAGCTCAAAGTTACAAAAATAAACAGAGAACAGTAGAAAAATTACCTTGCACTGTGATTAATCTGAATGCTGAACTGAGCCACACAGATGTAGTCCACGATGGTGATGATGATGGTGATGGTGATGGTGATGTGATGATCTGGACATTGTTGTCTACAGTCAAACTGTTTCCTTGATTTGTAGAATGTAATCTTCAGCTGGTTGTGGAGTTGAATATTGTCCTAATAATGAAGATGATCTGGTCATCAACCAGCGTAAGACATTTAATGTACCTATAGACAATGAGGATGTGATTAGGATTTTTTTTATACAATTTTTTTTATTTATATGTATTTAAAAAATATATATACAAATGAATTATGTACTTATAAAACATTGTGCTTAAAGCAAGCATGTATTTAATAGAATACCCTTATACCAAAAACATATATTACAGAGCAATGAAAGTTATAACCAATTTAAAAGATAAAAATAGTCTTACCTGTTAATCAATACTTGAAGTGTTGGAATATGATGAGAATGAAGCTGCAAAGATATTGTAATATTTCTTAAAGTTCATCTTTGTCTTTTCTTCTTTTTTATATATCTTGTCATTTATTGTTTTGCTGCAAATATTAACCTTTTGAAGTGCTTTAGTATAAATTAGCCAACTGTATGATGCAGGTCTCCATATATATTCATTGTAAAATGACATTACACAGACATTTTGAACAATAAAATACATCAAATAAATAAATAAAATGAATGAATGAATGAATTAATGAATGAATAAATAAATAAAAAAATATAAAATGTTTGTGTGGGTGTTAAGGCCATTTAATTTAAAAAATATATAAATTTTGACATGTATATTTAAATAATAAAATATTAACATTATAATAATTCAACAGGAATATGGAAATGTATTGTAGGTGGCCTTAACACCCACTAACAATCCCAATGTCTAATGCTGCCTTCACGTGCTATCGGAAATGTATTATTTCAGACTTCTTATGCCATGATTATGAGTTTGACATGTTAATGTGTTTTGTTCTACAAAAAAATTGTACTTTTGATAGTATCTGATTCTTATCTATTTCTTTCAGAAATGTCCTATTTCTGACTTCATAAGCCATTATTATTGGTTTGACATGTTCATGTGTTTTGTTGTACAGAAAAATAGTATTTTTGAAAGCATCTATAGTGATTCTTATTTCGTAAATCTTATTGATCAACAATAATTATTATGTTAAATTTCCAACTCTAAAAAAAATATTTGCACTAATTCTGATAGCACGTGAAGGCAGCAAGAATTCCCACAGAGGCCGTCCAGTGTTATTCTTCCACCTCTGTATCCCCCTCCCCCCTTCTGGTTGGACGTTTCATTATAACAGCCACTTCAGCACAACACAGTCATGATAGCTGAAGTACGTGGGCATAATGTCAATCTTTATTTTATTTAAGTTAATATCTTTAATATATATATGGTCAATTAATGTGCCATTTTCAGTTGTTGCATTTTCAACAATTTGTGTGAAGCCAAAATGCTGCATGACATCATGAATAGTTGATTTACTGAAAATGTTTTCATTGAAATCTCCTAGAATTATTTTTCCACCTGATAAGCAGTTTATTTGATGAATTAAGGTAATCAAGTTCTCTCTAAATAACGGCATGTTATATGATGATGGTCTGTACACGACTGCTACAGTTGTGTTTAAGTCTTGTGTATGGCACATTAGACATTCAATGTTAATACATGGTAAATGAACTAAAGAAGCTTTTACATTCTCTCTGTGATATATGCCAACACCACCATGATTTTCCTTTTTAAGTGTAGCAAAAACATCTTCACTTGTGTCATATGCAACACTTCGTGGTTTGCCATGGAAGTGGTATCCAGAAAGACTGACATCGTTCTCCGAATAGTTTGGCTTTAGCCACGTCTCTGTTACACAAATCATATCTGCTTGACAAAATCTGTTATCTTGCCGAATATCTAAAATATGTGGAATGAGCCCTTGGACATTGTGTAGCATTATTTGAAATTGTATGTTTTCTGTGGTTTCACATGGATCAATGAAAGGAGGCATTCTCTGTAGAGCTTCCTCAATGTTGTCTTTTGCAAAAATAGCTTTCTCTGTGAAATCTTCTATTATAAGACCATCAAGAGAGGTCACTCGACTTAATGCTACATATGCTTGTCCTGGAGCAAATATCTTTTTCAATGAAACAACAGCTTTGTTCACTGTCAGACCTTGCACTTTGTGAACTGTGGAAGCCCATGCCAATTTCAAAGGAAACTGTCTCCTCACACCACCACTGCTTGTTACTTTCTCTTCTTCAGGCTCAATTGCTGTGCTTTTCTCCAGTCCAGGTTTTACACATGGATTTTTACCTCTAGCTTCTTTACCAGCTCGTTCATCATCAAATTCAATGTATATTTTTGATGGAAATATTTCATCATTTTCATAATAGAATTCTTTAATTGTTCCAAAAATTCCATTCACAAGACCATCTGATACATTGATATTTTTCAGTAGCATTACTCGAGCATTGATCGCTAATTCAAGTGTTTTTTCCAAAGAACTGTTGTGAACTCTGAGATGAAACCCATCCTTTTTTTCCATTCGGCCAGTTTTAGCATTTCTCTCAAAATCCTGGGCGTTCACAGTAACTGTGTCAGAGCATATTTTGTGCACCATTTTTAGGTTATGTTCATCAACCTCACTATTAGTAGCATAAATATGGATATCTGTACTCTCATCACCATCACCTGTTTCACATGATTTTAGCATAGTAATATCTTCTTCAAGCATAACTTCATCTTTTTTACGTTGCCTTAAACGATTTAATAATTCTGCAAACTGTTTGTCCTTCTGACGCATGATCTCTGTAAGTACAACCAAACTAAAGTTAGTTTCCCAAAGATTCACACTGTTCACTGGTTCGGTGTAAAGTGGTTTTCCTTTGACAGGAGACAGCTGATAAAAATCTCCAACTGCTATGACAGAAACTTTTCCGAATGCAGAGTAATCACCTGTTTGTTTGATCTGTCTTAATCTTCCATGAATATATGCTAGAAGTTTATGATCAACCATTGAAATTTCATCAATTATTAATATCTGCAGTTTTCCAAGTTTGGCTCTCAGGGAATTCATTTTTTCATCTCCAAGTGGTTGATATGGCAGTGAAGCATTTATTCCAATGCAGAGACTGGAATGTACTGTAGACCCATTAATCTGATACGCGGACACACCAGTAGGAGCACTTAATAGCACATGTGTCTCATCTGGGTTGTCTGTTAACTTTGAAAGTATGCGAGAGGCTTCATAATAGATGGCTTTAATCAGTACTGATTTTCCAACACCTCCTGGACCAGATATGAACACATGAAATGGATCTGGATTTTCACCTTGCACTTTTGCTAAACACCATTGCCGCACTTTGTAAAAGACTTCTGACTGCTTTTCATTCAAAGAACGCAGTAAATCCATGGCATCTTGCTTAGTCATTGCTGATGGATTGTTTTCTATTTTGGAAGTACCCACTTTTGGTAATAGATCAGGAATGATATCATCACCTTCTTCTGTTTCTATTTGGTCTTTCTTACTCTCCAGACATTCGAGACGTTCAAGTTCTGCTTCTGGACAGATTTGGGCCCAAGCATCTTCCATTGGTCCATGTTGTTCTAGATCATCTTGAGCTCTTTGTATTGTGTCTGCTTCTTTCTCAAACTTTCCCATATTACGGTCCACTATCATTTTGACTGACTCAAGCTGATCATCTGAAATTGTTACAAATCCAGTCTCATAAAAATCCTTATATGTAGTGAAATTCGTTGGTTTCAATTGATCTCGCACAAAATGAGGCAAAAACAATTCTAAAATACTTTGATGATAATTTTCAGAATTTTTAGTGGGTGAAAAACGAGCATATCGCACAATGGCAGAGTCTGTACGAGTTCTTTTTCTCACATACCCCATGTCATTTTCCAGTCTTACTCTGTCTGAACATTTTTCAGATGCAGTCAAAACTCTGTATTCTGATGCAAAGGTTGCTAAACACATTCCACTGAATTCATCTGTATGTGGACGGGCTCTGTATCTGTCTGAGATGCTTTTCATCCAAATGCCATCGCCATCATCTTCTCCACATTCAGCTTTTTTATGTATGGTGTTTAAGGGTACACTCATTCTTATTTGATTAGTACCAGTTGGAATAAACACCACTTTCCTTGATCCTTCTTTTAGTTTCATGTTAGTCAGTCGATACACACTCTCTTGAGCTGAGACCTCTCGATTATGTAAAAACACACTTCCTAGTTTTCTTAAAGCCTGTTTAGCATCCATATTACCTTGATTGTGTGATTCTTTTTGAGCGTTAGCCAACAGCAATCCCATTTCTCTCTCAGCTTTGGAAATATACGAAATTATGTATACTATACATGAATAAGCGTCAACAACAAACTGTATGTCCATGTTTGCATTCCAGCATCGTAAAAGATCTGGGTTATATTGATTCACCCATACATCATTTGGCTTTCTTTTCAACACAACACTTGTTTTTTTCGTCATTTTATTGTAAGCCATTTCAAATGTCTCCTGATTTATACCAATAGATGCAAACATAGAGTCAACTGAGTCAAAGACAGCATCACTATTCAACAAACATTCTCTCACTCTTTTCATTATAGCTTCAGCTAGCTCTTTTGATATTTCTTGGCAGTTGTTTGTCTTTTTGCATTTACTTTCATTTTTTTCATCATCTGTTTCTTTTTCATCTTTATCACTCTTGCTGCTTCTTGTAATGAAAGTATTGTTGCTTGGTGGACGTGGAAAGTTAAATCTACACACAGTTCCTTTTTTTTTACATGTTTTTGAATGTCTTTTGCTGTGTTGTTGGACAGTGCTCACAATTTCATGCATGTCTTCCTCCTGTTCAGGTGGCATTTCACAAGTGACATATTGATCAACAAATGCTACAACTTCATCATCTTCATCTCTGTCCACTTGAGGTGCATTTTCAACCCAAAAGAGACAATGTGTATGAGGGGATCCACGCTGTTGAAATTCAATTCGATAGAAATAATCTATTATTTTTCCAATTGGCTGGGCTGGCGACATGATCACATCTTTTAGAAAGCAATGAAATCGATGATCAAACATTCTGGCAGCAGTTACAGGATTGCGTTTAAGCATTTCACATCTATCAGACCAGTCCAGTTCATCAATAGGAGTTTCACAGCCCTCTTTTTTCACAATAGATTGCATTAGCTCTGGCCACCGCAAGTCTGCTGATGAAAATGAGCAAAACCATGTTGGGATACCTAATTGTCTCACCATTGCAAACAAATCTTTTTGAACACTTTGCCAAAAAACAGGACTCCCTCTCACTGGCTTCAAGAATTTATAACCCTGATCAAAATTTAAAATCTTTTGCAATGACTCTTTGTTTGTCAGCATTTCTGCAGTAATTTTTGTTTTGTTGCTTGTGTCATGGCCTTTTCGCAAAGTAATAGATACATTTGAAATAACTTGATTAAGCTCAGACAAATATTGTCCATAAAATATATAGTCTAGATTTTGAGCAAAACGTCCATCTGCATTTAGGATTCTATTATTTAAATATCTAGACAGCGTTAATTTTTCAGGTCGTTGATCATGAAATGTACCTGTTCCTTTTGGGAAGAGAACTGGAAAACATTTGGCTTCATTAGTTTCATCCATTAACATTCTCACTGGATTATTGCCCTCTGCTGGTGCAAGTGACATAATTCCATCAAAATGTTGATCTAGAACCTCTTGTGCAATGTCTACTGGCTGTAAACATGAATCCATAAACAAACCATGTTGCTGTCGATCATGAAGTGTTTCATCAGTGATCTCTTCATCCTCATTCTCAATATTGTGCTCTTTATCAACACACATGTCCTGACATGCATCCAAATCTTGTTCATTGTTATCACTTTGATCAGTGATCTGTTCTTCTGTTTTACTTAGAGGGTTAATCCAAGTTTCATTAAACTCTACATCCGTATACCATTTGTTATTTTCTTTTAAGTATGCCAAAGCAGTTTTGACATGATCAGTGTGCACAAATTTATATTCATAATGTCCTTTGTACGTCAATTTCCTCTTAAGTTTTACTCGTATCATTAAATCATCATTTTCTGATCTTGGTAAAACATTCACCACATCTATCACATTAGATGGAACACAAGTCACTGGTCCATGAACCCCATTCTGTCCACCTCGTGGTAAAGCCAGCATCTTCATGAATGGAATATGCATTGCTATTAGATGTGCTTCAAGTGAGTTTAAACAGCTCAATTCAACAGGAATTGGATCCAGAGTGAGATTATTTGCTACACTTTCAGCAGGCATTTTACCTTCACTAATCTTTCTATCACATGTGTGACAAATCCACAGAGATTCAGCTGGAGTATTTTTATAAACACAATCTTCACCGCAGGTTTTATTACACGTATGCAGATAATTCAGTGTTATACATTTTTCTGCAATATAGCCAGCATGGACCGATTTTTGTACATATTTATTTATTTTACAACGTTTGACTTGCATTTTAAAGCAACAACGATGACAAACTGAACAGACATAGTCAGGACCTGTTGATATTTTTTCTTTAAATTGTTCAATTACACAGTCAATCTCTTTCCTTTTAATTTGTGCATCTCGTCGAGTTTCAGCATTTCTAATTTTAATACTACTGGCAAAACTAATATCATTTTTATACTTTTCTGTGTTGTAATCAATCACATTAGACTTGTGCATTTCACTTTCATTATATTTTTTAATACTGTACTCTTTGACAGATTGTCTGTGTGATATGTCTTTTTTGTATTTATCAATGCTGTACTGTTTGACTGATTGTCTGTGTGATATGTCTTCTTTGTATTTGTCAATGCTGTACTGTTTGACTGATTGTTTGTGTGATATGTCATCTTTGTATTTGTCAATGCTGTACTGTTTGACTGATTGTCTGTGTGATATGTCTTCTTTGTATTTATCTGTGCTATATTTCTTTACTTTTTCTTGAAACTCTTTATTCTGCTTGTACTTTTCAATGCTGGATTTATGTTTTTTCTCTTTGTACATTTCATCATTATATCTTTTCTTTGCCTCCATTTTTTTACCCTCTTTTAAGTCCTGATTACTGCAGTATTGGACTTTCTGTCTATAAAGCTTACGTGGGTCTGACTTAGCATTTAATGATGCATTGAACACTGAAGCTTCAAATGGTGATTTACAAATTGAAGAACAACTACCATCTTTTGTTTTTACACATACAACAACTTCATAATGACAGCTATTAACATGTTTCAAGTAAATCCCCTTGTGTTGACAGCTATTACTATTAGATAACAAATTTGAGGCTGAATATTTAAGCCATTTCTCTTCACTGAATGTAAATATGTCCACACCAATTAAATCACTGGCTGCTTGTATTTCCAGCTCTGTTGCCCAAGTTCCGACATATTTCATTCTAGAACTGTCAATGTAGTTTGCAACTGAAGTGTGTCCTTGTCTGAGATACTGACTGTACCTTCCTGCATTCTGGAGAATGTGTGTTACAACAGAACGTCTAAGTTTTCTGTGTTCTCGTTCACTTCCACTTACAACATAAGCTACTGATCTGAAAAAGCAGTTACCATCACCCACAATATCTTTGGTTTCACAAGGTTCAGCCATTTCAACAATCTCATTTGGATTATTCTGTTCTTTTACAACGTGCACTATGTTCAGTTTCAAGCAAATACTTTTTTGTTGCTGTACTGTTAATGGACTAAACTGAAAAGAAACACTGTCAGTTTGAGAAATAAATTCAACATCAGCTGCATCTTCATTAGGGCAGGTAGAAAACAGTCCTGTTTTCTTTATTTGATCTGTGCTTGTGAAATCAGTCCAAGAAACACTGTCAGTTTGTGAAATAAAGTCAACATCAGCTGCATTTTCATTTCTTGGGAATTGAGACATTACTGTGTTCTCTTCTGTACATGTTTCATTCACAAGTATTTGATCTGTGCTTATGAAATCAGTAATAGAGTGACTGCAACTTGCCATTTCTGAGTTTACACCTTTACTCACTCTTTCTGCTTCAGTATTTTCCTCCACCACTGGATGGCACACCAATCGATCATGCTGACTGTGGTTGTCAATCACATTTGCCTGCACCCCAGTTACCTCAAATGGACGATTATATGCTTTCAAGGATGCACCCAGTCTCCTGAAATGAATGACCAAAGAGTCTATGCTAGGATGGAAAACCACTACACTCTTACCACGAGCTGAAACTGTTCCATCACTGAGTCGTGCATGTGGATCAATCACTGCATACCACGAACCTTGTCTGACAGCTGCACATATGGTTTGCCTTATGTTTACCAAACACGCATCAAACCTCTGGAATGCTTCATGTAATGCATCATCAAATGACATGGCAACACCTTGCAGACCTTCATCATATCGATTAATTCCAAACAACCCAGTATATGACACAGAAGAATACTTTATTGAAAAACAACAATTATTCAGTGTGTGTGTGTCAGGCAGCTCAGCAACTTCTATGTAGCCATTCATAGGATCGTTGATTTTGCCAGCGTCTCTCATGGTACTGTACAGGTCATTTCCAAGCATCAGAACATCATTCAGGTCACTCTGGGTCCATCGCAAAACATTTTTCACCTTGCACATCAAAATTGCAATTAAACTGTTTGCTGCACATTGCCTGCCACTATTGTCGCCAAAACACTTAGCACCCTGATGTAAAGAGCCTCTGATGTAAGATTTCTGTGGACACAAATCAGAGAAATCATTCATGGTCATATTAGTTTTTGAAATAGACTTTGGCTCAATGGGTTTGTCAAAGGGTTTGTCAATGGGTTTATCAAAGTGTTTCTTAACAGATTTCTCATTGGCTTTCTCATTGGCTTTCTCATTGGCTTTCTCATTGGCTTTCTCATTGGCTTTCTCATTGGCTTTCTCATTGGCTTTCTCACACCCGTTGTGATGTACACAACGTTCAGTTATTTTGTCACACCCGTTGTGATGTACACAACGTTCAGTTATTTCTGCCAATTTTTTAAGAGGTGGCAGAGCCTCTTCAGGATCAGCACCCATCCGGTCCGCCATCCTCTTCTTCGCTGCCTCAGAGCGCCGGGCTTGCTTTGTGCGTGGCATCTGTACACACAAAAACACAATAAGATAAATTAACTTACACATTACTGTATTCTAGTAAATAAACAACATATTAAAGAAAAACTAAAAACAGATAAACACAGTTTTTTTTGCTGTTACAATGATTACATTATATGCAAAGATGAAATAAATATACAAGCATTAAGATCATTTGATTGTAAAATGTTTTAATGTTAAAAAAATTACTTCTGTATTATTATTTGTTTTTTGTTACCAAATTGTTAACTATTTAGGTAGGACACCTCAGCTGATCATAATACCCAAAAAGAACAGAATTAATTCTACACACAAAGACAATCACATTAATTTACATGCTATTTATCCTTTAAAATAAACACTGTATTATAGATAACAATGGTAGTGAACTAAAAACCAAAGATAGTCAACAATGCATCATGCTTTGAATCCACAAAAATAACAATACGTCTGAAAACACTTCTCAAACCAACTACAGATGGCACAACCCTGTTTTACTTGGTTATACTGACATCTCGTGGTAAAAATATGGTGTTTTATTTTATATTTATAACAATGAAAACTGATTTTCCTCCCCTTATTTATATTTTAAATACATTT
>NW_028117803.1:0-7500 GCF_965113295.1 Leuciscus leuciscus
GACATCACACCGTAACTCGAGGAATCACCAAAGGCGTGAAGGAGGATTTTCGGCTGGCGATGGAGCGTCAGGTGTCGCGGTGTGGAGAGAACCTGTTCACGGTGCTTCATCGTTTCTGCATTAATGAAAAGATCATCCTCATCCAGTCATTACCCTGAGCGACTCGTGTTTCAGTCGGATCTATCAGGTCTGCTTTACATTCTTATGATGTAAGAGGACATGATAAAGGACATGTTTTTTTTAAACATCAAGCTCTAGACATGTTTAAAGCAGAACCATCCAGCAGAACTCATTGTTTTATTTGAGGTATTAATTAGCAAATGATAAAAAAAAAGGATTCAGCATTTCCATATTCTTTGTCTGTAAATGGAGATTGCACTGTTAAATTTATGTTTTTTTACATTGCGTTGTTGTACAATACTTCATGAACTCGACTGTGTTTTGTGTGATATGTTTGCTGGCAGCTCATAATAAATAAGTGTTTCTCTAGTTGTATACTGAGATTTTTCATTAATGCTCTGCTCGAGTCAATCATTTTATCCCTTAAAATCATCTTTAATCACCAAAATTACATATTTAAATGTTTTTTCCTTGAAAAAAAGTCTTCATGCCTTAAAATATCTTGAATGTAACTCGACACCCTTGCCTCATTTAGTATGCGCGGCTCTATGAATATGCCAATGAGCCCCGCCTCCACTCACTCACTCACTCAGCTCAGAGATCCACTGGTTGACGATCACACGTTGATCTGATTGGTTACAAGGTAGTTTGTGACGTCAGAAACACCAGCGATTTCAAAGCGTGTGTTTGAGACTGTCTTTGGTTCACTGCAGTTTTAAGGAGGAAATACTCAGCAATGCTGTCGACTTATGAACTTACACATGGTTTAAGCGTATTAAAAACACCACATAGACATATAAACAACATTAAAAGATGGATTTCACCACAGGGGGACTTTAACCAATGTCTTCTCCAGTTGTTTGTGATTCAATGCAAAAGGATTAAAGATAAGGATTTGTAAAAAATATTTTGTTCTCTCAAATTCCACCTGATAAAATATTTTAGAGCTTGGCGTGATCAGGAAAATGTATATTCATATAAAAAAATGCCCATTCTTTTTTTTTAAAGATTTTATTAATGCACATGACTTTTCTAGTACGTGATGACTATACAGAGTTACAGACTAAATTAAATGATTAAATGCATAATGGCATGTTGCATCATAAATTGCATAAATACATATGCTTTATAAATAAATTTTGCTTTTCATATTACATGAAAAAGGATATGAAATATGCCTTAAAATCATGAAATATGAAGTACACCTTGATGCAGATGATATAAAACTAATCAATATATCACAAATTAATTAAATGCATAGTGAAATGTTGCAATAAATACATTTTTGCATGAAATGTAACAAAAAGTGACCAGAGATATGACATTATATATGACCTTGAAATGAAAATAGAAACAACAACATGAAATTTGCGTTGAAATTAGTATTTTTACGTTCACATATCGAAGTCTAGAGGACGAGGTCTAAATAATTGCTTTGTTTTTTGAGTATAGAAATTGAGCTGAATTATTACGTATTGCAAGCTTTATTAATGTTAAATATTTATTGCAACATTCCATGGCTTATTTAATAATTCCATTATATATTTATTTAGTTTGTTAAACCCCTCCATATACAAGGTCACGCTTTAAAATTAGGTTACCTCTTGTGTCCAGGTTGATGGGTGAATTAAAGTCAGAAATACAGTCAAACCAAAAATTATTTTTTATATTTTCTTACTAGTGTGTGCAGGACACTATAGTCCATTAATGTAAGCGAGGAGAGCAAAATAAAGTAAACTGTGACATATTATACCCAAAAATAAAATTCTTCAAACAGCGACAACCAGTAAAATGTATACAAATTGGGGAGCAAATATTATTCAGACACTTTGAGCTGATCATGTTTTGCTGAAGTGTTTTGTCTTTAATTGCTAATGCTCTTTTTACACACAGACTGAACAAAATGAAGCATTGCTTGGTGATTGGTTGAGCTAAACTGGTATTATCTAATTGTGTAGTTAAATTTAACAGCTGACAGATATTCAACATAATTCATGTGTGAGACAGAAGGATGGACAAAACCAGTGAAATATCAACTGAGTTCTTGTCATATTTCATTACCATTTTCAAAACTATAGTGAATAAACTGTGATAACGTGAGAAATGTTGAAGGTGTCTGAATAAATGTTGGTTTGACTGTATCTTGATTTTAGACTTGTTTTGCTGAGCGGACCCCTGGTTGAGAACCACTGCTCTAAATGAATATCCGCTTGACAATCTCTATGAAACACATTAGTTAAATCACTCTTCGCCTCTCTCTGACTGAACGGGAAGGTTGGCCTGCAGAGACGCTCTAAGATTTGCCCAGAACAGCTTCTGTTTGGCTCCCTCTTGTGGCCACTCGAGATACGTGCGTCTGGACATCATGGCCTTGAGCTGGTAATACTTTGAGGGAATGAGATACGACGGCAGAGGTTCGAGCAGAATGAGGATGATGCTGTCCATCCCTCGCATCACCCGTTGGTGATTGGCGAAGTAGAGCTCGTAGTGGCACCATTCGCTCTGGACGAAGTGCGACGAGAGAACGAACACGCACTTTCTGCTCAGCTCGATGCATCGGAGGATGTTCTGAACGATCGTTTTCCCCGGGATGAAGTCCCGCTCGTGGTGACACACTCGCATCCCACAATCATCTTCGAGTTTGGGAAGAAATTGAGCTTTGACCCAGTCCGCGTTCCTTTGGCTGTACGATACGAATGCGTGAAAGTGCAACGCCTTCATATCCTCCGCCTTCTTTTTGGAGGTTATTGCGTGTTTCTTGGCGCTTGTCCATTTCCAAATCATCTTGAGGTACCAGGGCACGTCCAGGCGGTGGCAAAGAAGGCTTACGGCAACTAGCAAAGTGATTGTCGGGATTAGAATAGTAATAGCAAGAATCAAGCCGTCGCATGCTATCTCTGGAAGGTAGAAGTCTTTTAGCATGGTGTTGCTTCGGGATTCTGGGTAACTGCATCGATATCCTTCCGGCCAGTGGTCAAGAGTCATGTTGTTATTTTGAGTCGCTCTGTCATTGATAAGAGCCGCAAATTCACGCAAAGCACATGTGCAGATGAAGGGGTTACGGCTCAAGTCGAGATCTTTAAGATGTCGGCAGGTCTCGAGGGCTCCCGGGAAAGGCGAATGAAGGGAGTTTGATCTTAACAGGAGCTTGTGGAGGTTTGGGAATGCTTGACATGTGGGGAGGTCGAGCAAACGGTTATACATGAGGTCTAAAACGCTCAAGTTTTCTAACACCCGAACGTCTCCCGGGACGAAGGTCACTCGGTTATTCCGGAGGTTTAAGATCTGTATGGAATCGGGCAAACACTTGAAGATGCTCTGGTCAAACCCATTGGAAGAGAAGTCAACGTGGACGACTTTGCGAGGCCAAACGCACTTGCCTTGCTCCTCGGAGTAGCTAAGCGTGTTCTGGCTGAGATCGATGTAGTTCAGCGAGTTCATGAGATTGATTCTCGAGGTCAGCGGTCCGAGATGTTTCAGGTTGTTACCTCTTAGAATCAGCGTTTCCAGGTTTGTAAGTGTATCGCATTCCTTGTCCGGACTAATCGAGAAGATTTTTTCCGTAAGAGCGCAATCGGACAAGTCCAATGCCTCGATCTTGCTAACAGTCAAAGGACAGGTCATAAAGATGATGGGCGTTTGGGTTAAACTGACGTTTCTCGCTGGCATGTTTATGAAGAAGTCGTAGAGCATTGTTTGGTCGAAGAGGAACTGGGTTACAGACGCTTGTCTCGTAGAGAAGGAGTCCAACACTCGGCTTGAGGACACATTGCTGCCGTTTTCCATTTTTGTCATGGTTAGCTCAGAAAAGGAAAGCCGTCGAATGACAGATGCAAATATAGTGTTTATACAGCTTGTCAGAACTTCCCATGTGGTTTCAACCTTGGAGATTTCCAGGCTAACGGTGCGGACGGTTCCTCGACGGCGGACCTCCTGGAGGACCTTCATCTCACGGTCCACCTTTGTGAATTCGACCTCTTTAAACGATGCAAAAACATCACCAGCGATTGCGATATCAGGGTTTCCGTTGGAAAGGGCGATGATGGCTTTCTCCGCACGTACATCCATTAAACTCCTCTCTTCGTACATCTGGAGTTTGTCGGTGTTAATAAAGAGCGTTTTCAAGGTAAGATTGGAAATGTGAGTGAAGTCGTCGTTGCTGATTGATTTTGCACTCAGGCCGAGCCATTGCAGGCGTTTCAAGGTGGAAAACTCCTTCCCTAGTGCCATGTCGGAAAACATGTTGGATGACAAGTCTAAGAAGTGAAGATTTCCCGTGTTAAACAGGTACGGTTGATCGGAGAGATTCTGGAGTTTGTTGTGCGACAGATCCAAGATTTCCAAAGCCGGTGTTGAGGTAAATGTGTCCTTGTCTATGTTTTCCAGTATATTCCAGGACAGATTGAGGAAATGGAGGCGTGGTGTTGCGTGGAAGTCTTTGCCGCTCAGCGTCTGGATGTGGTTCAGGGACAGATCCAAGTCTTCTGTAGACGGTTTCAGGCCGGGAGGAACCGAGGACAGGTTTTGAGACGAGTAATTCACTGTGATCCTCTTAATGGCCAGATTGAGAGGGAAACACGTGACATAAACGGACACCAGCAACCAGTCCGACGGCGTCATCTTTCTGACATGAGTCAATCTGAGGGAGAAAAAGATTAAACTTTCATTTCCTATTTTAAGTCAACCGCATTTTTGACTTCCCACAGTTTTCACTTTTACTAAAGTCCCTAGCATTAGTTTGCACTGTGGTTGCATATAATTTACTGGAAAAAAATTGTTTTTCAATGTAAATTTAGGCTTTTCTGCACTTTCTGCATTTTATTAACTGTATATCAGTTGTATGTTTAAAGCTCCTGTTCAGTTAGCATGTCATTGTTTTGCTGATACTTGTATTGTTTTTCACAGATTAAGCTGATTTTTGTTCATTAAATGAGATGTAATCTGAACTAAACAAATGCTTCTATTGGCATCAGATGGATAGATAGATAGATAGATAGATAGATAGATAGATAGATAGATAGATAGATAGATAGAATGATAGACAGACAGACAGACAGACAGATAGATAGATAGACAGACAGACAGACAGACAGACAGACAGACAGACAGATAGATAGATAGATAGAATGATAGACAGACAGATGACAGACAGACAGATAGATAGATAGAATGATAGACAGATAGATAGATAGATAGATAGATAGATAGATAGACAGATAGACAGATAAATAGATAGACAGACACACAGACAGACAGATAGATAGATAGACAGATAAATAGATAGACAGACACACAGACAGACAGACAGATAGATAGATAGATAGATAGATAGATAGATAGATAGATAGATAGAATGATAGACAGACAGATAGATAGATAGATAGATAGATAGATAGATAGATAGATAGATAGATAGACAGACAGACAGACAGATAGTCCTCTTACCCGTCCGCTGTGGAGGTTAGCTTACACTTGGCTGATCAGCGTTCACCGTCTTATGAAACTGTTGATCATATTTAAATGATGTTGCTGAACTTCTGCTTTTCCTGCCGTTTCACTTCTCTAAACGTCACACATTTACTGACAGTCACAGTTATTCACTCTGAGAGATGGAGCTTCATATGGATGTGATCATTTGAATAGGCAGACGTCTTACAGTTTCTCCATCACAGAGAGCGTTCATGTCACAGTGAGTTTGTTCGAGTGCATGTTGTGTTGCATGAAGGCTCTGACCCGTCTGGCTTACGTTCACATATATGAATATGAATAAATCAAAATAGCTTACTGAACCTACAAGTCTTTTTTCCGCCCATGGTTGTGCAACTACTGTTTGTATGTGCGCACACATCCGAAGCCATGTCTCAGACAGCGCGCAAATACTAAACTGAACTCTCTTTCACGTCTTCTTGCACTTGAGTGGACAAATTCACACAAAATTATGTAAAAAAAATAGTGAATATCTTAGTTAACATAGTCAGTTATGTCTTAAGTGAACATAAACAGTTGAGAAAGTAAATGCATGTGTAACAGTATCAGTATATTAGATCGGTGCATTCGCTCTTAAAGTGACAGCAGCCTAATATCCCTGCTAATATCCCCGCTAATATTCCCGCTAATATTCCTGCCAATATTCCTGCTAATATTCCTGCTGTCTGTGTTTCTAATGTTAATCAAACAACAAAAGGACAAAGAAATATCACTCGCTGCTCTTGACTGAATAACTGTTGCAACTTTAATAAGGATTAATTAATAAGGATGTTTAATTTATACAGTGAAGACTGTACAGTGTTATTTTATATTTGCTTGCTTTATAACATTTCTGTTCCTGAAAAACCTGAAAAGCACTGTTTATTTCATTTGTGTCTTTATTATATTTCATTTAATTGTGCTTTTGCTTGTAATTAGATTTTTATTGGAGTTTTATTTTATTACTGACTGTTTACTTGTCTTTAATAATGTTTTTAATTAATATTAGTTAGGCTAGTAGTTTTTGCTGTGGTATCGAAATTGGAATAGAGAATTGTGAATTTTCACAGCTCAAATGTTGGTGTCATTACTGCCTATTTCTATTTTTCCATAAACAGTTTCATGGCAGGTAAAAAATATTTGTAGATTTTCTTAAGTCACCGGCCATTGACAGGTGTGGCAAAAAGTTCGTTTTCGTCCCTGTAAATGCCTATTGTTTGATATATATATATATTAAGAAAGCTGATATCTTTTTTAAGAGAAATCATCTTTGAACAAACGTGAAGACTGCCGTCTGGAGGACTGATAATGTTGTGAGGTTCAGAAATATGAAGCACTTTATTTACCTCAGACTCAGCAAATACTGTTAAGTGTTAATTATTCACCAACACCATCGAAGGCTGTGTGTGTGTGTGTGTGTGTGTGTGTGAGTGTGAGTGACTAAGTAACCATAATATTTTATTGGAGCGGCTTTTATCGAATAATTTTAAGTATTTTAATGCACGAGGCGACGGCTTGCTCCTGACGTTAATAATCTGTGATTACGGCAAATAGTTTTTGTGCTCAGTGAATAAATACATTAAAGATTGACTATTTTAACCAGTGTTTATATTTAGAACTAATGCTGTTGTATCTCTGCTTGTTTTCTGTGTTCGTGTTGCTGTTACTGTGTTGTTTTCCACTGGTTTCTGTTCACGTCCGGTATTATCAGTCACCTGATCTAATCAAACGTTCCTTTGGGCATCAGATCGTGTCTCCAAACTCAATCACACGCACCGTCGAGGCTTTTCTGCCCTCATAAAACTACAGTCACCTGTCCTGAAACTGCCATCGACTTCAATTGAGTTTGATCTTCAACCCTGCATGTAAAGCAAAGGTTTATTGAGGCCTTGTTTTGATCGTCTTCGCTCCGTC
>NW_028117803.1:12500-14312 GCF_965113295.1 Leuciscus leuciscus
TATTCATTCATTCATTCTAAATGCATAAAACACATATTTATTTGTTTCTAAATAATTATTTATTTATAATAAATAAACTGCATTTACTTATTTTTAATAAATACATAAGTATACAAGTATATATAATTTTTTTTCTAAATTTTGTTTTACATTCCCTTTTTTAATTAAATATTTATTAATACAAAAATATATAAATACATAAATTTTATTTAATGATTATTATTTATACAATATAAACAATTTATTTATATATTACATTTATTTATAATATATACATACATAAAGTATTTTAGTTATAATTAAATATATTCATTTATAATAAATAAACAAAATGTATTTAATTACTGTATATTTAATAAATACATAAATAAAAAGTATATATTTATTAATTATTTTATTTCTAAATATGTTTATTTTAAATTATCTTTTAATTATTTATACATTATTAATAAATGCATAAATTTCCTTTATTTCTTCATTTTTATAAATTGTATTTATAGTATATAGAAGAAATATTTCATGACAAATCCTCATTTATTCATTAATGTCTCAGTGTTTTATGATGCCTAGAGCATTTTGAAAGATGGGGTGAAATTTAAATCTGCTAAATGAACAAATGGATCACAACACATCTCCATAACACACCGGGTAATGATTAAAACATAGATGCGTTTATCTAATCTTTATATACTCAGCAGTGTGAGATTGTGACAATGAAAAAATGCTGAATATGACACTTATATATGACAAGAAGTACCTTGAGATCAACAACTCAAAATTTGCTTAAGATTTTTAAAAAAATACAAAAATAATTGGTAACACTTTATTTTACAGTATACATAATTACATGCAATTAAGTCAAGTCAAGTTTATTTGTATAGCGCTTTTCACAATACAGATTGTATCAAAGCAGCTTCACAGTATTAAATTAAAATAATACAACAAAGTTAGTTTCAAGAGGAATTTATTGATAAAATTAAATTAAATATCCCCAAAATATCCCCAACTGAGCAAGCCAAAGGCAACAGTGGCAAGGAACCGAAAAACTCCATCAAGTGACCTAATGGTGTCCTAAAACTCCATCAGGTGACCTAATGGAGAAAAAAAACCCTTGGGAGAACCCAGGCTCAGTCGGGGGCCAGTTCTCCTCTGGCATTTATGAGCTAGAGGCCGGATTGTAGTTTGAACTGTAGGATTATATGAATGCCTGGCTGAAGAGATGCGACTTTAATCTAGTTTTAAACTGGGAGAGCGAGTCTGAGCAACGAACAGTATCAGGAAGACTATTCCAGAGTTTTGGAGCCAAATGTGAAAATGCTCTTTATTAACCCTCAACCAAACCCTAACCCTATAGTAAGTACATGTAGTTACTTAATATTACTCGGTTCTTGAATATATAATTACATTGTAACAATGACACCTTAAAATAAAGTGTAATTAAATTTCTAAAAAAACAACTCAAGACACATTTCTTTGCCATGGCCTATTCTTCCTTTTCATGATAATTTTTATAATTTTTATTCTATTACTATTGTACTCTTTTGTCTATCTCACTGAGATGATGTAAAGCACATTGATCAACATGTGTTGTTTTAATAGTGCTATACAGATAAAAGTGACATTGACTTATATGGCATACGAAAGGCGCTATCTTTGCTTGTGTGTGTGTGTGTTCCCTCAGCCATGACCGTGGACGGAGTGAGTGTGTTCGGATACACCGCCTGGAGTCTGGTGGACGGCTTCGAGTGGAATCACGGATACAGCATGAGGAGGGGCTTGTTCTACGTCGACTTCAGTCAAGCCGAGCGCCAC
>NW_028117802.1:0-14167 GCF_965113295.1 Leuciscus leuciscus
GGTGGCTTGTACAAAACTCTCCATTCAGGTCTCGCCTCATCACCTACTTTTAAAACAGAACGCCAAAGGGTATCGACTCTCTTATCAAGTGTCTTTTTGTTGAGAATGAGCACACACATTTTATACAAATCTTTCACCACACATGAAAAAAAAATCAAAAGATGAAAACTTTTTTGTTGAAAGAAACACCCTGAATACTCTTTAACATTTGGTTGAACTAACAAACACGGAAAAGGATCTTCACTGTCATGGGCTCTAGTCCCTAAAAAGAAGTCCTCTAACATCATTTTTTAACTTCTTTTAACTTTTAACACTCTCAGATCTGAGATCTAACTCCTAGTTTTACACTAACAGCTTTTACATTCTTAAAATTAGGCCCAGTTTAGCACGTAAACTGTTTTAAAGCAAAAACTCCTGAGTTTTGTAATATCTTGTTGAATCTTGGTAAAAAATTGGTCGCAGACAGATCCAGTCTTGCCTCAGTGCCCTTCTTGCAAAAATCCACAATCATTTCCTTGGTCTTGTTCGTGTTCAGAATGAGGTTGTTCTCCTTGGAGTAACTGGAATATTATATTTAGAAAGGAATTCAGAGTAGGTCAACATAAGACCTTCATTGTTATACAGTTGTCTAACAAAAATTATATCATTACAAAACCAATTCATAAGAAATAAAGATTTAGATTTATACAGAATGTGCTTATTATTCCAGATAAAACATCTGTTCGGAGAGAAATTGTGTTTATAGATTAAATTCCAGGAAAGAAGCATTTGTTTATGAAAGTTGGACAGTTTTAAAGGAAGCTTGGTAATACTGTAGAAATTGGAGACCACCAACTTGGGAAAAGATGAAGTGAGGTGTAATATTCCAGATAGATGGTGTTTTTTTTAAGGAATTGCTTAATCCATTTAACTTTGAAGGTGTGATTAAGGGTGGTAAAATCTAAGAAGTTCAGGCCTCCATTTTCAGTTGAGTTCATAACCACAGATTTTTTTATGTAATGGGTTTTATTTTTCCAGAAGTTAAACAGCATTTTATCAATACTTTTACAAGTATTATCATTAACTGCTAATGAGAGCGCTGCATATGTAAGTCTCGAGATGCCCTCTGCCTTTGTGATCAGTACTCTCCCCCTCAAGGATAGGTCTCTCATTAACCACTGATTTATTTATTTATTTATTTATTTATTTATTTATTTTGTTGTCAATGACTGGTGAAAAATTAAGTTTACATCATTCCTCTTCATTCTTTACAATCTTAATACCTAAATATGTGATTTCATCTTTAATGGGAATATTACAAATTGACAGAAGATTATTGTTTTTAAGAGACATTAATTCACACTTGTTTAAATTCAGGAGTTTACCATACTCAATAGACTGTAAGAAAAGATTTAAAAGGAGCAAGGAAAGGATTTAAGAAAAGGAGCAAGTTCTTCTGAAAAGGTTTTATAGAATTCAGAGTTTAAACCATCTACACCAGGGGATTTATTAAATTTAAGCTCTGTAATAGCTTGAAGGACTTCTTTTATAGAACTATCACAATGTTCTTTTTGATCTTCATTTATAGTTTTCGAATTAGTAAGACTATCTATAAAAACAGAGGAATAAATTTAATTAAATCCTGATTTATAAAGAGTGCTATAAAAGGTTGAACAGTAATCTGCAATCACATTTGAATCATGTGTTATCGTGTCATTAATATTCAAATGCAAAATTGTATTTGTTTTTGCATGGAATTTTTCTTATTGAAAGAAATATGCCGAATTCTGTTCACCTTTTTCCAACCATCTTTGTCTAGATCTAATGAAAGCCTGCTTCCACAGGCTTTCATTAGATTTCCACAGGAAATTCGCTTCCACAAATTCAGTGGTTCAAATTAGACAGTAAATTCAACATTGACATCCAGGAACTGCAGGAAAAGCAGTAGATTACCGAGCATACTCTCCATCTGCTGTTAGTCGACTTCACCAGCAGGGGGTGCAATGATTGTGCAAGAATGATTTTACTTGTTTAATGTATACATTTTTGGACATTTCTAAGAGATGCGTGTTTGCACCTTTGTAAAATAATTCTTGAATGAATAATAAAAAAAAAGACCAGCAACAGTTAGAGCAAGCCATTCATTCATAAAACTCATTTACAGTAATGTAAGTGTATTTGTGATTATTATGACAGCGGTTTTATGTTAAATTCAGTGTCTTCACGGTTACTTTTCCTGTGTAGCCTACATGCATCTTTCTCTACCATGAACGAGTGTTGTTATTGTAATGTTATTCCCCGATGCGGAGATCCAATGCTACATTTTTTGAGGTTGACATATTTCTCATGGTTGTTTAGTTGCCTTAACTTTATATTGTGGCGATGTGCTGCATGCAGGCAGAGGTGGAGATTCCAGGAGTCAGAAAGTAAAAGTCCTGTCATATGTTTATTCCACCCATGAACTCACACAGCAAAAACTCCAGTGTTAAATGAACTCTCCTGGGAGTTTATTTGGATCCAGACTCAAGAGTGTTAAAGTTAATGAGCTAATTAAGTGATTGATTGAGTGATGATTGAGCATTATTGAAAACACCTGATGTTAACAAGCAGAATTACTGAAGGAGAAAAATCCAAATTTTAGACACCGTTATGGAGATTAGTGTTCGATTTAGTTGGGCAGTTGACCTTCAAATGATTATCTTTAGATTTTGTTTGGCTGTTGATCTGAGTTATTACAGTCAGATGAACAAAAAGAAAAGTTGATCAGGTGGTGTTGGTTATATTTTAACATAATCATAATTTGATCTGAATCACTGAACTCATTTAGAGCCTAATCTCTGACTTAAATGTATATTGGTCATTACAACATCACAGTTATTCTACAGTTTTGTGATTCAGGTCAAATTATGATTATGTCAAAACATAACCAACACCACCTGATCAACGTTTGTTTTTTTGTTCATCTGAGAGTTATAACCCAGATACAACAGCCAAACAAAATCTAAAGTTATTAGTTTAAGGGTCAAGAGCCCAACTAAAGCAAACACTGATCACCATAACGGTAACTTAAAAAAGAGATTTTCTCCTTCAGTAATTTTGCTTGTTAACATCAGGTGTTTTCAATAATGCTCAATCATCACTCAATCAATCACTTAATTATCTCATTAACTTTAACACTCTTGAGTCTGGAGCCAAATAAACTCACAGGAGAGTTCATTTAACACTGGAGTGTTTGCTGTGTGAGTTCATGGGTGGAATAAATATATGGCAGGACTTTTACTTTCTGACCCCTGGACTCTCCACCTCTGCATGCAGGCTAGTAGGGTTTCCCTCAATACTTCAGGATTCCCCTGCTGGACATATAAAACGCTTAACGTAGCTTAATGTACTAATTACAGTGATATAAAAGACCAAACTCGCTGGCAAGCAGATGGACTCAGAATAACGCGCAAAGTTTAGCATGAGCGTTTCCCAGTGATAGACTGGCATAAAGTTGGCTTGACGTTGGACATTCGCACATTTAGGGACCGTCTCTAAAGTGTATACGACATTGGTATACACGTTTCTAACTACGATAGCATTTGAATAGAACGACTTACAGTCATAAAACCAACTGTAACGTGTTCATGTAGTGTCAGGCATAATGCGCACCCTTTATATTTTTTATATTTATTCAAATAAATTGAAGTTTGCTATTGAAGTTAGAAACGTGTACATGCCAATGTTGTATGCAATTTTAGAGACACTCCCTAAATGTGCGAATGTCCAATGTCAAGCCAATTTTACATTTAGTCATTTAGCAGACGCTTTTATCCAAAGCGATTTACAGTTAAACTAACGATAGGAGGACAACAATATGCAAGTGCTATGACTCTTCCCAGTTTAAGCTAATGCAGTACACGTAGGCATAGGCTACTATATATATATATATATATATATATATATATATATTCTGAGTCCATCTGCTAGTGTCACCGGGTGAAAACCTGGCAAATCCAAAAAGATTCCTCATTGGTTCTAATTCTGGCTCTGTTGAGTGTTGGCCATAACGAGCGCCAGCTGAATCAAATCAGCTGCGCTTCATTGAAGCATGTGCTCAGGAAAAGGAGCATAAAAAACGGAGTGTTTGAGCAGTGTGGGGGACGGGCAGGCAGCAGTGTGTGTTCTGACAACGGTGGTGAAATAAGAAGGCTGAAGGTTTAATGCCGGATCGGAGTTCTACTGTGAGATCCCCCGAGGCATGCCCATTTAGTGAGTTTTCTGAAGAAACCACAGACAGCAACGCAATGAAGTAAGTGAGAGAGAAAACCACTGCAGGATGTTGAGTGACTCACCGAGGAAAAGTTAAGTGCACCCTTCCATTTATTACCCGTTGAGAAAACCACATTTGAAGATTGACCATCACCAGTGTGCAACTAACCTTTGTTTGCGGGCAGTGTGTGTGATCTTGTTGACAGAATGAAGCGTAGTAACTGAAACAGCTGGGAGGATCGTTGATGTGTTCATGCTGATCTTCTGAAAACATTATTCCTCGAGTCATCCACCCTACAGAGAGAAGAGAAACGAGTCGATTAATCACTGTGGAGATGAAGTGAGTTTGCAGTGTCTGAAAGAGTGAAGCGCACACGTGTGAAGATTTATAAGAGTGATTTATGCACAAGTGTGGTGAGATCAAACGACTGCGTTTCCTCTGAAACTTTGATGGATGAATATTGACTTATGACTGTGAAGATTCTTTCAAATTGATCTGCCTAAAGCTGTGTCCAGGTTCCCACTTGAGTGTATGGTGGGAGGAAAGAGCTCAACGCACCCCGAGTACCACACTCCACGAGCACTGTCTCTCACGTCCACGAAAGTCCAGTCTCACGAACTCTCCCAACGACGCCGCTCTGCTACGCACGGAACGAGAGTAAAGGCGGGTAAATTACCACAGTCCTGTCTCACTTGTTATTGCCTGATCCACCGTTACTGTCTGTCCCTCAGAAGAGGTGAGGAAGCTGCTGTCATTCGATCGGCTGTTCTATGAACACGTCCACAAGCCGAGTCTGAGCACCGTCACTGTCTGTCCCTCAGAAGAGGTGAGGAAGCTGCTGTCATTCGATTGGCTGTTCCATGAACACGTCCCCAAGCCGAGTCTGAGCACCGTCACTGTCTGTCCCTCCGAAGAGGTGAGGAAGCTGCTGTCATTCGATCGGCTGTTCCATGAACACGTCCCCAAGCCGAGTCTGAGCACCGTCACTGTCTGTCCCTCAGAAGAGGTGAGGAAGCTGCTGTCATTCGATCGGCTGTTCCATGAACACGTCCCCAAGCCGAGTCTGAGCACCGTCACTGTCTGTCCCTCCGAAGAGGTGAGGAAGCTGCTGTCATTCGATCGGCTGTTCCATGAACACGTCCCCAAGCCGAGTCTGAGCACCGACACTGTCTGTCCCTCCGAAGAGAAGAGGTGAGGAAGCTGCTGTCATTCGATCGGCTGTTCCATGAACACGTCCCCAAGCCGAGGCTGAGCACCGTCACTGTCTGTCCCTCCGAAGAGATGAGGAAGCTGCTGTTATTCGATCAGCTGTCCTAAGAACATCTTCACGAGCCGAATACTTACCTGCTCTGTCCGTGGGGAAAGCTGAAGGCGAGAAGCCTCGGTCCGTCCTACAGGTACATTTCGACGAGTCAAGGAAACGAGAAGAAATTTCTGTCTGTCCCATAAGCACCTTTCTGACGAGTCGAAAAGACGAGAAGAAGCCATTGTCCCACCCACGAGCCAGTAGAGAAGAGGAATATTTCCCCCCAGTTCCTCTTCCCCAACCGGGTTCCAGCCACGAATATTCTCAGCACTGTTTTTATTCTTTTAAATTAATAAAAGACCTACCTTTAAAAGTCATCCTGTTGTCTGCCTCTGGTGTCTGCTCCTCCGGAGTGTGGTAATTGTCCCTCGGCCCTAACATCGGTTACACTTGCCTGTAGCCTATATAGTAGCCTACAGCCTACATCCCCAATAAGGTGCGAGTTTGGTATTTCATATCACTGTATTAGTCCATAAGCTACGTTAAGCGTTTTGTCCCGACGGAAGGAGCATCCTTGAGTATGAGGTATTGAGGGAAACCAATTTAAATCCCGTTCATGGTAGAGAAAGCTGATAAACATGTAGGCTACACAGGGAAAGTAACAATGAAGTTATTGAATGAAACATAAACACAGCTTTTGTGTCTTAATCATCTTTTCCGCATATATACTGACACAGATAATCATTTTCATTTTATGAATGAATGTCTTGTTCTAACTGTTGCTGGTCTTCATTTGCACCCCCTGCTGGTGAGGTTGACTAACAGCAGATGGAGAGTATGCTCGGCAATCTTGCTTTTCCTGCAGTTCCTGGATGTCAATGTTGAATTTACTGTCGAATTTGAACCACTGAATTTGTGGAAGCGAATTTGCAAAGCGAAATAAAATGGGCCGAAAATTGCCTGTTGAATATTTTGGAAGAGAAATATGAAAGGTGAATATGGATTATTGAATTTTTAATAATGAAAATGTGTTTGAGATGTTTTTAATTGAAATATTCACAGCTTCAAATTTAAATAACTCCCAATTGGTGCAATAGTTATTACTAAACTGAGCTATTTTCCAGTATTGTGCAATCAAACTGCGAATGGTCATCTTAACAAATTCATGTTCCAATAATGACTTATTGAGCTTCCAATAAGAGTTATGATAGTTGGAGGAATAGTTGGATAGTTGTCACGGCGACCCAGATATATCCCTCAAACAGTGTAATTTCTGGTATTCCGGCCACGGCCGATGGTGTTACGAGTGTAGAAAAAATGCCCACTATAACGTGCTCATTCCTACACACAAACACAGCTCTTCACACAGAGCTCGCGCTCATAAAATCGACTCAGGTCGATTGCGCGTTAAATGTAGTGGATGTGCCCACAGCCTAGTGCCCACATACACTGCACACTGCATGTCTCCCGGTTTCTGTAAAAACGAAACCAAAACACACACGGTCACAGACCCAGGTTGTGTTCAGTGCTTCCCCTGTGCCCGCTGTAGCGCGCCCTCATGCACTCACAGACATGTCAAACCCCGAAGGGTCTCGCCCACTCGCCTCCTCTCAGCTACCCGCTGTAACAGAGTTGAGTGCGGGCAGGCTGCCCGCTGTCATCAGCGCGCCCCCCGCCTCGTCTGCCGCAAACACGGCATCTATGTTTCAGCACATAGAAGCTCTTCAGCCGCCACACTGTCACGGCCAGAGCACAGACTTCATTCAACCCCTAGCTATTCATGCGACTGCATGGGCACAGCTTCCCGGGGTGTCAGAATGGGTGCTGAACATTATAAAAAGAGGCTATTCGCTACAGTTTGCTCGACGCCCTCGCTGCTGCGAGGCGCGAGACGAAACTACGGTGAAAACGGAAGTAGCTCATCTACTTCGAGCCGAAATAGCGAAACTACTGAGCAAAGGGGCCATAGAACCCCTATCTCTAGCTCAGAGCGAAGGGGGCCTGTACAGCAGATATTTCCTGGTGCCAAAGAAAGACGGGGGTTCAGACCCATTTTAGATCTAAGACGGCTGAACAAAGCGATTTCAAAGCGCCCGTTCAGAATGATCACGACCAGACAGATCCTCTCGCAAGTTCGCCAGGGGGACTGGTTTGCGTCGATAGATCTGAAAGACGCGTATTTCCAGATACAAATAGCGTCTCGTCACAGGCGATTTTTGAGATTCGCCTTCGAGGGCCAGGCATATCAGTATACAGTCCTACCGTTCGGCCTGTCTTTAGCACCCCGTACGTTCACGAAGTGCATGGACGCGGCCCTCGCTCCCCTGAAAATTCGGGGAATGCGAGTTTTGAACTACTTGGACGATTGGCTAGTTCTGGCTCAGTCTCGTACAGAGCTTATAGAACACATGACCATTTTGCTCGAGCACCTCGAGAAATTAGGTCTCACAGTCAATTGGGCGAAGAGCTCTCTGTCTCCCAGTCAGGAAATATCCTTTCTGGGCACAGATCTGAACTCGCTGTCAATGACAGCTCAGTTATCGCCACGACGCACACTGGCCGTTCAGCGCATGGCGGAAAGCTTCCGCCGCGGCGCTATGGTCCGGCTCAAACAGTTTCAAAGGATGCTGGGTCTCATGGCCACAGCATCACCAGTACTTCAGCTGGGGCTCCTTCGGATGCGCCCACTTCAGTTCTGGCTGCAAGCGCGTGTGCCGCGCCGAGCGTGGACTTCCGGTCTTTTTCGCCTCAAGGTCGATCAGAAATGCATTTCAGCTCTGAAACCTTGGACGGCGACCGACTGGTACCAGTCAGGAGTAAGCCTGGGGACTTCCTGGAGTGTGAAGGTGGTGTCCACGGACGCCTCCACCTCGGGATGGGGAGCGCTGCTCAAGGGCAGACCGTTCTTTGGCCAGTGGTCAGAACGAGAAAAGCTCCTACACATCAACTGCTTGGAAATGATGGCAGTCGACAATGCGCTCAGGCGCTTCTATCCCCAGATAGCAGGACACCACGTTCTAGTCCGTTCGGACAACATGGCGGTGGTGGCCTTTATAAATCACCAGGGAGGCCTCAGATCCCGAATCCTTCACAGGCTGACGGAACACCTCCTGGTTTGGGCCCAGCACAATTTGCGCTCACTGAGAGCAGTTCATGTGCCCGGCCACTTGAATTTGGGACCAGACAGACTGTCCAGGAACAACGTTCCGGCAGGAGAATGGTCCCTACACCCACAGACAGTCCAATTGCTGTGGAAGAAGTTCGGCAAAGCGGAAGTAGACCTGTTTGCGTCTCAAGAAAACGCTCACTGCCCGATATACTTCTCCAAGAGCAGGAACGCGCTGGCCCACGTATGGCCCCACTGCCCGCTCTACGCCTTTCCCCCCATTACGCTCATACCTCAGGTAATAGAGCGGATCAGGGAAAGTGGATGCTCGGTGCTACTAGTAGCTCCGTTCTGGAAAAAACAGGTCTGGTTCCCAGTTCTGATGCAACTAGCGAGCTCTGCCCCATGGCCGATACCTCTGAGGAGAGACCTCCTCACCCAGGCCAAGGGCTCGATTTGGCATCCTCGCCCGGAGCTTTGGGAAAAGGGCAGAACCCCTTCCACGCTCAAGGTCTATGTGGCGGCTATAGCAGCGTTTGTTAAACCAACGCTAAGCCAGTCACTCGGGAAGAACGATCTGGTCATTCGCTTCCTAAGAGGAGCAAAGAGGTTAAACCCTCCCAGACCCCCTTCAGTTCCCATATGGGACCTTTCCACGGTCTTGGAGGCCATGAAAGGTGCCCCATTTGAGCCAATCCAATCTGTGGATATCAAACACTTGTCCTTCAAGACAGCGTTTCTTTTGGCTCTCGCTTCAGTTAAGCGTGTGGGGGACTTACAAGCGCTTTCAGTAAGCGCGACATGTATGGAGTTTGGGCCAAATGACTCAATTGTCAGGCTCGAACCGAGACACGGGTATGTTCCTAAATCCCTCAACACACCGTTCAGGTCCCAGGTCATTTCCCTTTCGGCCTTACCGGTCCCTGAGGAAGAGAAGGACGCCGCTATGCTCTGCCCTGTCAGGGCATTAAGAGCTTATGTGTCTCGCTCGTCTGCCTTCAGACAGACAGAGCAGCTATTCGTTTCATTCTACGGACGCTCTAAGGGGCTAGCTGTAACGAAACAGACCCTATCCAGATGGATAGTGGATGCCATAGCGCTGGCATACATCTCTAAGGGCCTACAGTGCCCATTAGGTGTCAGAGCGCACTCCACAAGGGGCATGGCCTCTTCGTGGGCTTGGTCCAGTGGGATTTCTCTACATGATATCTGTATGGCGGCAGGCTGGGCCTCCCCGTCTACATTTATCAGGTTTTATAACCTGGAAGTTCCCGCTTTGCAAGCTAAGCTGTTGTCGGTCTAATAAGCCAGTACTATCTGCCCCGAGGTCGGCTCAGATGCTGGAAACTGTTCGAGCAATGCTCACGGATCGATCATACAGCCCTGAGGGCAACTGTAAGACCCATATTTTTCATCAGATCAGGCCAATAACTTGCCCTGACTGCGTGGAACACTATTATTATAATGCTCCCTGGTGGGATGCTACCTATTCAGGAATGATGCTTTAGCCTCTCTTCCTGGACTCTCTGTGAGTCCCTGATGATCATGTACCATATGGGCCCCGGGCACATGCCCTTGGGACTTTGGTATTGGATCTCAAGCACGCACGGCATTTTACATTGTGTTCCCCAAGCGTAAGTTCTTACGCAGTACGAGAGAACCTCTCGTAAGAGAACGTACTCGGTTACTAACGTAACCTCGGTTCTCTCTAGAGAGGGAACGAGTACTGCGTATCCTTGCCGTGCCTGCAGTTCGCTCTGGTTCGCTCCGGCGATGAAAACCAGTGAACCAGCCCCTCGACGCTATATTTATAGCCCTAGGCCATGCCTATTTCGGCGGGACGCTATGCAGATGGGCGCGAAGCGCCCCCATTGGACAGCGTCAACAGGGCCTCTCTCGATAGGCTGCTGCAGTTGCCGCAGAGCAGCCAATAGGCGCGCAAAGGTGCCTCGCCTATGTCTGTATGCTGCTGCAACGCGTTTTGCATTATATAAAAATTAAAGGATAATTTTTGGCTTCAATATCTCACGGAAAGAGACTTTCCCCCAAGCGTAAGTTCTTACGCAGTACTCGTTCCCTCTCTAGAGAGAATCGAGGTTACGTTAGTAACCGAGTACGTTTTCACAACAGTTTGGAAACATTTACAGTTTTTTCCGATTGCTAAACGACAGTGAGCACAACTGGAGCTACATGTGCAAAACTCTAACTACAGTCTGCACTACCAACAGTCACCTGAGCTAAACAGTTCACATCACCTGCAAAACTCATTCCAAGCAACACAACTCTTAACACATGGCTCAAAACAGGCTCAGTGCAGCCAAACACTATACACAACCCTCACTGAGATAACACACACTGTCACTCAGAACACACTGAGAGGAAAAACACTAGCATCAAACACCAATACAGAAAATACAAACTTTTCTTCTTTACAGTTTGAACAATTTCAGTGTCTTCATACAAAGTAAAATTTTCTTCAAAGAAAAGAGTGACATTCTTTCACATGATTTATTTAAATTTTTAGAACATAACAATTCTTTAAGGTAAATGAAAATTAGCAGTTTGCTTCAATAGTCTGTATAATTTACGGAATTACAGTAATGAGAAAAAAAGGTAGAAACTAAAAGTGCATACTGTAATTCAAACAAATAATTGAGGGGCTAATCCTGCCTCTCTCTAGCATCAGGCCACAGGTTTTCATCAACATCACATCTAATGTTCTCTCTTGCCATGCACCTGGGGAAGAACCTTCTGGAGTGCCTTATCCATCCCTGGCAGTCTTCTGGACTCGTGTCCTCACATCCGGCACGCATGGCTTCCAAAAGAGAAATTTGGTCATGTGGGTGGTGACCCATCACTTTCCACCTCCACCCATAGAGAAAAAAAAAAAAATTGAAATATATTTTAAAGTGTCAAAAATATATGGCATATATTCCAAATACATTGAAATATATTTGCATTGTTGGTCACTTATATTTATAATTTTGAAATATATTCTGAAATATAACAAACATATATGATGTTACAGTAAGTGTGAAATATATTTACATATATTTACATATATTTAAATATAAAATATATTTATTGGGCCAATTTCGAATATTTGCATATATTCCAAAAATATATTTCAAATATATTTCTATTGTGTATGGGAGCCTTTCAGCTGAAATGCCATCAGCAGTGTTTGAAAGGCACAAGGCTGAAATCTATTCTGTTTGAATGTGTGGTTCACAGTTTTGACAGCAGTGTGTTAGCATTTGAACAAAGTGCTGTAAATCCACAGTGTTGTGCAGGTTGTGGTTAAAGTCATGGGATAAGTGTGTAGAGTTTTGAAAACTGTGTTCAAGCAATGAAAAACGAACTAGAGTTTGGTCCACATGAACTGCTGCTGTACAGACTGTAGAGTTTTGCACATGTGACTCCAGTTGTGCCCACTGTCGTTTAGCAATCGAAAAAAACTGTAAAAGCATAGGAATGTCGTTCCTGCAAGAAAAACAAATGAAAGTTGATTATTTAGTTGATTAATAAAAAATCCATCACAGCCGAAAGAAGAAAATAAAAAACTTTCACACCACACCACTTTAACACTCACACCACCCTGCACACACTTGCTCAACAATCGCACTGGAAGTGAGAGATAAAGAGAGAGTGTGTGTGTGTGTGTGTGTGTGTGTGTGTGTGTGTGTGAGTGAGTGAGAGAGAGAGAGAGAGAGAGAGAGAGAGAGAGAGAGAGAGAGAGAGAGAGAGAGAGAGAGAGAGAGAGAGAGAGAGAGAGAGAGAGAGAGAGAGAGAGAGAGAGAGAGAGAGAGAGCTCTTCATAACACAGGACACCAGCGGCTCACAGATAAAGCAGAAAATGATCCAGATCTGTGATCATAAACTTCTCATATTTCTCCTGCTCATCATGTCAGGTAAGAGTTTATTCTGTGTTTCTGGGTCTTTCTAAAACAGCACCTGTTCTCAATCAGGTCCATGTTCGCTCTGAGCTGAGTTTCTCTCTCTTATGTTTTTAGTCTTGGCGTGTGAGATGAAGGAGATCTTGACTTTCACTGGTTATGAAGGAGGAAAAGTTGAAATACGCTGTCCCTATGAGTCTAGATATGAAGAGCAGAATAAGTATCTCTGCAGAGGAGAGTGTCCAGTATGCAATAAAGACAAAGTTGTTCAATCTGGATATCCAGCTAAAGACAGGAGATTCTCTCTGACCGATAACAATACGACCCACATCTTCACCGTCACCATCACTGATCTGAGAACAGAGGATCAAGGCAAATACCGGTGTTCTGTGAGGACAGGACTGGGAAAACTTGATAAATACACAGACAGTGTACAGTGGACAGTGCACACAGATATGGTGTAAAACACATATAATCATAACTAATATATCAGTAACATCAGAGAGGTCTGTGTGTGTCTGAGAGAGCGCTGTATCACGTGTTGTAAGCAGGGTTCCCATGGGTCTTTGAAATCCTTGAAAGTTTGTGAATCTGATTTAAAAAAAAAAATTCAAGGCCCTGGAAAGTTTTTGAAAATGAACATAATAGATAAAGTTCCTTGAAAGTGCTTGAATTTATTTTGTTTATTTAGTTTTCTGGAAAAAACATCCATATTATTTCCTCCGGTCCGTTAATGTGTTATTTTGCCAACACTTCGTGGCCCATGCATACTTACTTGATTTATGTTAGCTACGTGTGTTTACACGTTACGTTAAGTGTTTCCCGCATGAGGCACTTTGTGTTGTACGTTGCCATGACGTTCACGTGCGCACAAAACAACTACGATGGAACCTCAACGTTTGTTGTTCGACACAACAAATGTGTTCCCAGATTAAGTCCTTGAATTTGAGGGTTTTGGACCTGGAAAGTCCTTGAAAGGTCCTTGCATTTGAAGTTAACCAAGGTGTGGTAACCCTGTGTAAGGGTGTAAAGAGGCGAGATGACAGAAAACACAGTATCCTCTGTAGATGATGATAAGCGAGTGTGTTCACACCACAGACACTGACCCGCATCACTTCCTCACACACAACACTATCTCAGTTATGGAGAAATCGCTCATTCAATACATAAAGTACATTATCTGTACACAAAAGTTCAGGTCTTTCTGTTGTAAAATACCTTTTCATTTTAGATTTTTTTTTCCATTATTAGTCTGTTAACAGAGAAGCCGTTCGCACCAAAACATAGCTGACATGATTTACATTAGATTAGATTGAATCTGATAAAACATCCCATACTGTCACTATAACAGAGACTCAAGGATGCAGTGTAGAATTAAGGAGAATTTGGGACACTTACATCTCTCATTTATGCCCTGATTTAGTGTTTCACATGTTTGCTGTGACTGGAGAGCATCTGAACATCACCTGCCATTATAACAGTGATTTGAAGAACAAGATCAGGTTTAAGTTCATCTGCAAAGGAAGCGACCTGTCGATCTGTCAGTCATCAGGTGTCAAAGCTTCATCAGAATATAACAGTAACGGCAGATTCTCTCTGAGGGATGATGGATCTGCAGGAGTTTTTAATGTGACCATCCCTGATCTGACACTAAAGGATTCTGGGATATACTGGTGTGGAATTGTTGA
>NW_028117801.1:0-14159 GCF_965113295.1 Leuciscus leuciscus
CCCTCATGTTGAACAGTGGCATCTGAAGCGTCTCAGCTGAAGGAAATAGTCCATTATTTATCAGCTTTATAATATCTGTAAACTTTTTTTTATCAGGCCGATAACATAAAACATTTAAATATGTTGGAGGATACCGATATGATAGCCGATATATCGTGCATCCCTTCTTCGATATTTTCACACATCCAGCCTGGCTGTAATCCAGAGGGGTTCAGTCCCGCTCCTGGAGGATCTGCCTTCACATGCTATCGATAATGTCCCACTTCCCACTTCTGAAGTCATAATTACAAGTTTGTAGCATTCAACTGCTTTGTTGTCAGAAAGAAGAGGAATCATCTGAGGACAAAAGGTTCATTCATGCCTATTTCTTGGGGAAATATTTGAAGCCGAAGCCAAAGCCAAAAAGTTTTGAAGACATTTAATTAGTATCCAATGGATTTTGAATAAAAAATAGTGTCCCATTTATTGGAATTTCGGTCAAATAAATTCTGTGTTTGTTATGTAAAATACATACAATATGCATCAAATGGTCGAAAACCCTCATTCACTATTCCCTACATTAGTTCACTAATATAGTGCATTTGAAGGAGTGAATTCGGACACTAAGTGCGACGGAAGGGCTGCCGCTTTGCATAGTTTGTGCGGTTTAATAATCATTTGAAACTTAGCAAACTGGCAGCTCCAGTAGAAAGATGAAAAGATTTATCTTGGACTCTGTCATGGAAACTAGCATGCATAAACCTTAATTAAACAACCTAATAATCAATTAAAAAGGAAGTTACACCTGTATGATATTACGCTGTACCCACTTTGGACCAACATGAATAATGATTCAGTTGTAGGCGCCATCTTCTGGTCAGACGTGGAAATTAATTAGACTCTCACAGTGCATTATGGGTATTCTCTAGCCCTTGAGCGTACATCAATTGTCCACTCGTTAATGCTGTGCATTGTGGGATTGAACGAGTGTACTTGATAATGTCCACTATGGTTTCAGACATCACTACAAATGGCTGTTCCCTCAGATGGTGCCCTATTTAAGGGTATAGATCAGGACATCATTGCCCTAAACTGAATACTAGTATTTGTTTTTCTTACGTAAACAGGAACTGATGTCGAAATGCTGCAATATCAGATCAGAACATTGGCCGAAAAGTTCTAACATTAATGATTCAAATGTACAAGGTTAGGTCATTCTCTATTGGACAGGTAGTTGGAGCGGAGGAGTTAAAAAATAAGAGGGATTTGTGACTTCAGATGAAAAGTGAAAAGGTACATATTTTTTTATATTTGGTTGAAAAATTATGAAAACCTTTTTTCTTTTAAGAATAGAATAAAGCTAGAACTGGGTTTCCCAAACTTGGGTTCACAAACCACTGTTCAATATTTTATTTATTTATTTTTAAGAAAAACAAGACCAGAAAACAAAACCATATATTATGAATGTAAATTCATGTTGTCAGTAGTAGTTGTTCAGTGCTTTACCAGAGAAGATAATATGACTTGGTGAACGGAACGGTGAATGGTGAGTCTCTTGTACAGAAAAATACATAAAAGGAGAGTAAATCACAGTGTTTAAATCCCATGTCTGCCCGTCACAGAGTAATGTCTGTCCGAGAGCCTCACTGTCTGCTGTCATTAGCATCATTCGTGTTAATCTGCTTAGCCACCTGCTCACCAAACGCACGTCACATCCTCCTGTACGGTGCGTTTGCACACGACAGCTGCAGAAGAACAGAAAACAACAGCAGGAGTTTGGAAAAACCCTGCTAACGACTGGCCATCTGTTTTGGACACTCTCCTTGACAGTGAGTGTGAAAGCCCCTGTCACATGACAGGAAGTACTTGAGTAAAAAACAGGAAGTGGAGTCTGCGTGTCACAGGAGCACAAAATCGTCCACGCTGGTCCTCTTTTTGACCCGGCCCAGTCTCCCTTTAGTCTCTGTGTGAGGGACTGAGTCTGAGGCGCAGGCGCAGGCGCTCCCCTCCTCATTATGACCCTCCACAAACGTGAAGATGGGGTACTTCTCCCCCGATGAGCTCAGAGCCTGGCCAGGACAGGGAAAACAAGGAGAAAGTTGGAGATTGCAAGGATGAAAACTCATCAGGGGTGAAAAATGTGACAAAGAATATCAGTAATAACAATAAATATAAACGGAGCAATTCCAAGAGGGTGTGTTATTATTTTCAGTATTTTAATTCTAATATTTATTCTAATTCTAATATATTCTAATTATTATTTTAAATATTATTCTTATTTTGTTAATAAACTTAATAGATATTTGATCAAAATTAGATTTATATATTTTATACATCAATAAAGAAATAATTTTTGTAATAATGCTAATGTACAGAAATAAAAACAAATCTGTATTTAATAATAATAATTTTGATTTACAGAACAAAGTAAAACATTTTGAAATATGTGACCCTGGACCACAAAACCAGTCACATGGGTAATTTTTTTTTAAATTGACATTTATACATCATCTGAAAGCTGAATAAATAAGCTTTCCATTGATGTATGGTTTGTTAGGATATGACAATATTTGGCCGAGATACAACTATTTGAAAATCTGGAATCTGAGGGTGCAAAAAAATCGAAACATTGAGAAAATCGCCTTTAAAGTTGTAAATTTCTATTGGCGATAGTGCTATATTCACTCACAAAATTTTTTTTTTAATATATTCACGGTAGGAAATTTACAAAATATCTTCATGGAACATGATCTTTACTTAATATCCTAATGATTTTTGGCATAAAAGAAAAATCGATAATTTTGACCCATACAATGTATTGTTGGCTATTGCCACAAATATACCTGTGGGACTTATGACTGGTTTTGTGATCCAGGGTCACATTACTTAATTTCGCTTGTAAACATTAACCATAGAACAAGAGCCTAATGCTTTTTTTAAATAAATAAAAAAATAATTCTCCTCTTGGGTTTCCATATTGTTTTTATTAGAATCCGTTAAATATGACTATGTAAAAATAATAATAATAATAAACAACAACAACAACAACAACAATTAATTTACTAATAAAAGTAATAGTATTATTATTGTTGTACAGATTTTTTTAATTATAAAAATTAAATAAATATTACTATAGTAATAACACATTGTACTGTGAAAAAATCAGTACTTAATTATAACATTAATAACAATTTTATTATAGGTGTGTTTTCTATGATCTGGGGTTTTTGGTCGTAGGCGTATAAAATCAAAGGCCGATATGCTTCAGTGTCTCACCTTGGTGATGTCTGAGCACAGAGTCAGGAGATCATCCCTGCTCCGGGCGTAGAAGCCCACCGTGCAGCTCGGGTCCATGCGGCTGAACGACATCTTCCTGACGGACTTACAGTGGAACGACTGCGCACACACACACAGACACACACAGACACACACAGACAGACACAGATACACAGACACACACACACACACACACACACACACACACACACACACACACACACACACACACACACACACACACACACACACACACACACACACACACACACACACACACACACACACACACACACACACACACACACACACACACAGACATTAATATATGGAATCAATTCTGGATTATAACTGGATTCAATTCAATTATACTGAGTCTTTATAATAAGCAAGTTTCAAAGCAGCTTCATGTTACAATCAGGAAGTATTCTATCTATCCATCTATACATATATACAGTCAAACCAAAATGTATTCAGACAACAGATATCATTTTTGATATTTTTTTACTAGTGGATGCAGGACACTATAGTCCATTTATGTAAGTGAGGATTGAAAAATAAAGTAAACTGTGACATATTATACCCAAAAATTCTTCACACAGTGACTACCAGTAAAATGTATACAAATTTGGGACCAAATATTATTCAGACACTTTGACCTGACCATGTTTTGCTGAAGTGTTTTTCTTTAATTGCTAATGCGACCTTTTTACAGCACAGACTGAACAAAATGAAGCATTGCTTGGTCATTGGTTGAGCTAAATGTGTATTATCTAATTGTGTAGTTAAATTTAAGCTGACAGATATTCAACATAATTCATCTGTGAGACAGTCTAACAGAAGGATGGACAAAACCAGTGAAATATCAACTGATTTGATAACTAGAGTTCTTGTCATATTTCATTACCATTTTCTAAACTATAGAGAATAAACTGTGATAATGTGAGAAATGTTGAAGGTGTCTGAATACATTTTAGTTTGACTGTATATCATCAATAATACTAAAATAACCCTGATTTCCCTGATGTTTATAAATAGTTTTAACTACAATAACCCTGTAGTACAAAAAAAAAACACTATAACAAGCATTATAAATATAAGCAGAAGTATAATTTGTTCCTCATTTTTTGGGGACTTTATAGATATTTTGGGGGCGACTACATTAATCATCAGCCAAACTCTCCTTTGAAGATCCGCTCACCTCTAAAGGGAAGTTGTCTTGTTTGACGTCCACAGCAGCCTGACAGTAATGAGGATCCAGATATATCAGCTGATCATCTGCATGAGACACACAGAAACACACACACACAGATGACGATGAGCGATTCACGCACACGCACACGTAACGCGTGTCACATGACTCACCCTGGAATCCCACGAAAAACAGCGAGTGTTTGGGCTTCCCTCCGATGATCCCCACACAGCAGCGCAGCTCCAGCAACCTCTAACACACACACACACACACACACACACACACACACACACACACACACACACACACACACACACACACACACACACACACACACACACACACACAGATTTACTGTTGAGCTGTGCACAAATATACCATCATAACTGCAGTTTGTGACAAAATATTGGCTGCTACGGTTATTGTTACTACTATAAGAGTGGATCTCATTAATTAATTGGATCTCATTAAAACTGTGTAAAGTTTCCTAAAAGCAAGTTACTTTAGTTTTACAATAGTAACAATAACTATGGCACATATGGCATAAATTATGGTTATTGCGATTATGCAAAAATGTACAAGTAAATATGTTTGGGTTTTCCAAACCGGGGTTCACGATTAACTAAATAATTTAAATTAATAAAATAAAAATTAATAAAAAAATTATATTTATTCATATTAAATAATTTATTATTGTCATGTGACCATTAACCAACATCACCGATAGAACAGTGAACATACGTATGTGTTGCAAAATTATTCAAATATGAACTTAAAACTATGATTAGTAAAAGGGGGTTAGTGACAAAAAGTTTGGGAATATAGTGGATTAAATACTTGTTTGAAACGTTTATTGATGTTTTTGTGCTGGTGGAGGATTGTGTTCTCGTGAACAGAGAGAAGTTCTGCTTTCAGGAGAGGCTTTCTTAGGACGCCCGTTTGATGCTAAAACTACCATCCATTAAATCTGTGTTGGGATGTTATGAAACTGGATGAAAGTAATAGTGAATATCTTCAGAGGAATATTCAGAGTTATTTTATTTCAAATGAATGTCTATGGACAGCAGTGGTTCTCAACCGTTTAAATTATTTTTTCGAAATATCAATGTAAATAAAACAAGAAAATACTAGTTCAGTTATTCTACTTATTTCACTTTAAACTCATTGTGTTACTGTCATTTCTGTCTGATTATTTGAGAAATTGACTAGCAATTTCTGAGAGAAAGTTTATTCAAAGTAAATCCTACAGCAATTTTTTTTTTCTGTGAACCTTAAGATGACTTAAACACTAAGAGAAACCAAGCATTAAAATAAGCTAAAACAACTCAAATTAAAGATATTCAACAAGTGTTGTTTCTTTGAAAAGTTAATTATAAAATTCATTGTACTTTTCCAGGTTTTGAAATAAACCTGGAAAAGTACAATGAATTTTATAATTAATATACATTTTCCTAGTTATGCCAAGCTTGAAAATGTTTTATCAGAGATAATTTGTGAGTAAAAATATTATTTTAAAAAAACGTATCCCTAATTAATTTCCAGTAAATCATGAACAACTGAATATTGCTGTGTAAAATGTAAAATGGGGAACCTCTGTCAAAGTCATGAACGTTATTTCGCAAAACAATTTACAAACACTCCATTTCTAGGGTCTGAAATGCAGTCAGAGTGATAATATTGTGTCATTGTCGTAATGTGTGTGTGAGAATGAGAAGACAGCATTAGCACACACTCGAGTCGCACTGCTAACATGAAGACAGTGTTTGAGCACATTCACACCTGTGCAGTCCTGCGCCACGTACACTGCCAGATTCGACAGCTCCGACGCCGACACGGCCTTCCTGAACACACCAACACACACTTTTACATGCAATTTAACATGAATATGAACACGTGTGCTGCTTCTCTCGTATATAAACACTATTGAGAGATATTAATGATGAAATACACCGTGAGAAGCCGTGTGTTACAGTGACTCTACTCTTCTTTATAGGGTGATGTTAGGCATAATGCAACGCAGATTTTTACCATGGTCAAATAAACGGAATCCAAATCAAATTAAATGGCAGCGATATGATAATAGTTTGGAAGTCCATTTCAAAATCATAATTATGATGAAAAAAGTTGAAATTATGACCAAGTCATAATGACAGAAATACATTACATTAAGTTATTACATTATTACATAGATTATTTCATAAATATGCCTTAACATAATACATTTTGACTTTTATGTCATAATTACAAATTTGCAAAGATTTTTTCTTTTGTGGCAGAAATGGGCTTTCATATAATAGACTCCAATATCCAATTAATAACAGCATTTAATAATTAGTATAAAAATGGTTAAAACCGAAACTATAACCTTAAAAAACATTTCCGTTACCTGAAATAAAATGATCTTTAACTGAAATAAAATAACAAATAATAAAGCATTTAATTTAATTTCTAAGGCACACAGGCAACATTTCTCAGTTTTTAGATTAACTTGCTGTACTAAAATAACTAAAACTGAAATAATTTTTTTTTAAACTAATATAAATGACAAAAAAACCACAAAATTAATAAAACTTTAAAATCAAAATGAAAACTTAAAATATGAAATTAACAATAAATTCAAAATATTAATAAAAGCTATAATAGTACATCAATGATATTAAAACAAGACTGTCAGTTCAAGACTCACTCACTTACTGAAATAAAATGATCTTTATCTGAAATAAAATAACAAATAACAAGATAAAAACATCAAGTTTCTCCTTTTTATTTAGTTTAACTTGCTAAAATAACTAAAACTGAAATTAATAAAATTAATAAAAAAGACAAAAAAAACTAAGCTAAAAATGAAAACAGAATCTATGAAAATAACAATAAATTCAAAATACTAATAAAAGCTATAATAGTATGTGATATTCAGAGCTGGAGTAGCAGCATCAGTTCAGACTCAGGGACTTACTGCAGTATGTGCGCGGCGATGGCGGGCCCGTACCAGTCGCCGGCCCGTTTCCCAGAGGCCCGGCCCAACTCCACCAGCCGGTGCAGGCCGAAGGGGGCGGGGGGGTGATCCCCGAACCAGCACACCAGCCTGCGGTGAGACCTCTCCTCCTGAGACTCACAGTCCAGCGCAGTGCCCAGGCTGAGCCGGCGGGGTTTACCCGAGTCTCTGAGGGACCCGGCCTGTGTGTGAGAGTCCAGCACCTGCAGGTCATCTTTAGTCTGATGATGCGTCGCAGGCCACGTCCAGCCTGAGGAGAGCGCACACACACACACACACACACACACACACAGACCAGGGGAACGTTTATATGTACCGTGCAGGACACATTACTAGTGCACTACTGTTTGAAATGCTTTACGTTTCACATACTTAAAAAAAAAAGGCATTTATGACATTATACTACTTAGACATTATGAAGGTGTGTTTGGTTGGACTTATTAGTAGGGATACATAATATAAGTTAGTGGCCAGTATTTATCTGTATCAGTTACCTTTTTCATACAAAAACTATGGCCTATTTTCACATTCCAACGCAAGTTTCTAAAGCAGTCAATAAAAAAAAAATAAAAAAAAAACATTGTTTCATGTTACCAAGCTTTACAATGTTATTACTACACTTACCACTATTTTATTAACTAAATCAAGTGAGAAATTCTTTGAAATGTCAAATAATACTACATAATAAATAAATAAAATAAATAAATAAATATAATAAATAAATAAATATGTATATTTATTTATTTATTATATTTATTTATTTATTTATTATGTAGTATTATTTGAAATTTCCAAGAATTTATCACTTGATTTAGTGTATATATATATATAGTTAAATCAAATAAGAAAGATGATCAATTTTGCATACTGCAATGGTTCACTGGTGGCAGCAGAGTAAAATGTGGACTCCATTTGATACAGTTTATTTGTTATGACACTTACATTTGTTATGTCTGTTTATAGTGTTTATGCATATTTATGACTCAGTCCTAACAGTGTGTGAGATAACAGTGTGTAAAATAAAAAATAAAAATCCACCAAGATATCATGATAAAGCCACAACTGATATCCAGATCAACGATGGCCTGAATGCAAATATAGCTATTTATATTTTTATATGGTTATTTCTCTTAAAAAAAATTAAATGATGTGTATTTTGATAGTATTAACACATTTTCTAAGTTAGGTTCCCATACTAAAAATCCATTTTTAAGAATTTCTTTAACATTACTTCCAGGTCAAAAGTGTCCGAGTGCGTGATGAGGGTTGAGGCTTTTAGTGTGTACCGGCAGGCATGATGTGCAGGATCAGTCCCTGAGCTAACAGCATCTGTGCGCTGCGTAGCATGCATCCCCATCCCGCGTCAGAGCCGAGGGCCGAGCCGTCCAGCGGCGGGAAACCTCTCCTGTAGGTCATCCACAGCAGCGAGGAGAACGCCCGCCGGAAACACTCTCGCTCTCCTGAGAGGAAACACACACACACACTCAGAGCCTGCGCCACTCAGAGCAACGGCACATCATCACAATCCTCTTCGCTCACCAGAGTAGCTCAGCTGATAGGACTGTCCCAGCAGACACACGGGACTCCTCTTACTGAGACGCGGCTTGCCCTTCAGAGACCAGCCTGCACAGAAACACAGATGTGTGTATGTGTGTGTGTGTGTGTAGATTAATCAGTTTTGATCACAGGAAAATAAATTATATTTTAACATACATTCACATAGAAAACAAAGTTCTTTTAAATTGTAATAATATGTTACTGTTTTCTTACTGTATTTCTGATCAAATAAATGCAGCCTTGGTGACAAGAGACATCTTTCAAAAACATTACAAAATATTACCGACTCCAAACTTTTGACTAGTGTATATGCTAAAAGTAACATTAATAATAAATTGACCGTGAAAAACACAAAATTATATAACATTTAATCGGGCCAACAAAGAGTAAATAAATATTCTCATTATAAAATTTTTTTTTTTTTTGTAACATTACTATTATGTTCTCCTGAATATATGGAAGAATTATCTTAGCTGTCAGAACTAACATGCTTATTCAATAAAATGAAATATCTTACATACATTTTAAGACATGAAACTAGTGAAATCCTTTTTACTAAAACATACCGCCCATCTGAGAAGCAGATCTTTTAATAAGATAATGTTTTTAAACATGCGATTATTGTTTAATAAGAGGCATTGTCAAAAACGTTGGTATAGTGTTTGTGTCAGTCAATTATGTAACCAACAACCTACAGATCAAATAAGCTTAAATTCAAAGAAATAAAAATGCTGGACAAACACTGGCCATCAAAAAAACACGTTTATATAAAAATGGTTGCGAAAATTGCTACACAACATCTGCACTTCTCCACACACCTCCATATCTGACGTTATTCCAGGCAGAAACGAGTTTGGTCTTGAGTTTGGTCTTCTCCTTGGACTGCTGGACGTGTCCGTCGACATCAGCGCTGAAATCCAGCAAGCCTGGGTTCGAAGGGTTCGACAGGTGGACCACCTCGAAGGACGCCAGATCATCTGCGGGCTCCATCACTCACATCCATGACCCTGTTGCCATGACGTCGAGAATCTGAATCCCAGCCGTCCAATCAGAGGAGGGATGAGGGGTTACGGGTACGAGTGATGCTGTGGGACAGTGAGAGAACAAAAGTAAAAGTAACTTACTGAGCTCTGTTCAGGACTTTCTCAGGGAAACACTGAGACACGTGACACACATCATGTGACTGAAGGAATCCTACAAATGTGACAAAGCAAAAGTTAAGCCACATTAATATCACTAAAAAAATCCCAAAAGATCTTTGATAATATGTGTTTAGATAACTATTAGGTGTTTATGAAGTAAATATAAATGATTCCGGTTTATCTGCCCTTTAAAGACGGTATTGAGATATATACTCTGAGATTTACCATGGTACTGAATGTACATATTCATATAGTATAGTAGGCTACATCATCATACTGTAGTACTACAATGGCATATGTTTAAAAAAATAAGGTATTGTCATCATACCATGTCCAAATGTACAGTATTTAGGAGGATAACAGCAAATTTCAGATGTGAGTGTGACTTTATACGTTTGTTGTTGGTGGTTTAACGTTAACGTTATTGAGTTGACCGGAAACAATGTTTTGTTTATATGCACTGATTCGGCTTTCGGATACATAGACGGGTCATTTCTTTCACGAAAGGAAGCACATTTTGAATATGTGATAAAATACTTACCTTAAAAGCTGTTGTGACTGTCATGTCATTGTAAATATCGGAGGATTTCTGCTGGAAACTTTCCGCATTACAAACACGCCGCGACGCCACTCGGATTCACTGCCTGTTTCTGCGCCTCTTCCCTCCTTCACACTTGGCAACGAAACTCGTATCTGTCCTCTGATTGGCTGTCTGGAACTTTAACGCTCTCTGATTGGTCAATTAGAAAGTAATAAGCAGGGGCAGTTCTGGGTATAACCTAAACTAACATATCAGAATAATTTGAATTGATTGCAAGATCAAGTAACGTTAGTGTTTGATCTGCATTGTGTTTGATATTTTGTGTCCAAGTGGATTATTTCCCTTTACATTTTGATAAATTCATAACACATATCACTTTATTCTATAAATCCTATATAGTTTGAATACAATTTTAGTACATTCAAATAATTATATTATTTTATGTTTTCATTTATGTTTTAAACAGGGAGCACATTAAAAATTATGTCTGCTGCAAGAGAAGCATATCTTGGGAAAAGTGATGTGATGAATCTTGATAACATTTTGTTTGCAGTCATACCTTTCACATATTTAATGGGTTATTATATAATTTTAATGTGTTTATTCTCATGTTCTAGCTATAAGAGGAGGAAAATAGAGGGAACACATTTTTATTGCAATGCAAAAAAAATCCAATATTCAGCATCCCTGTCATTATCATAGGTCATTATTAATGTTGTGATGCAATAGCGCCTCACAGTGTTCACTCCATTATTACAATACAACATATAGCCTACACATCATACATGAGAGATTTCCCTCTCTCTCTCTCTCTCTCTTTTTTTTAAAAACAAACATTACTAGAAAATAAGTACAACATCATTTGACAATAACAAGAAACTTATGTTTCTCTTAGGACTATATGGTCACTGTATTAATCCCAGTACCTCTTATACAGTCACTACCAGGCACTCTCCCAAATCTTGACAGTCTCTCATTACTCACTGTGTGAAATTGATCATTTCTCACTGGTAAAATCTTGCCATTCACAGAAGCTGAAGAACTTGCTCTGGCATTAATGTCCACATTGTTTTCCTGCTCTGAATTCTGCTCTAAAGCTTGTGAATCAACAGGTAAGTCTTCAACAGCTTCAGTTTGAGTCGAATGTTACGTTGAGGAGTAGGCTATTTTATGGAGGTATTTTTGGTGCAAAACTACTGAACGCCTGTGACAGTGGAATTTGTAGTTGTAGAGAATAGCCACACATGTGTATCAGTAAATTTTAAGTCACAGAGAGAAATGTTTTAAGAGTTGCAAACTTGTAGACTTTTTTTTATCTTCCACAAACACAACACAACAGTTACACCTTCTCAAATTCTTCATTGCAGGTGCACAAATCCTATTCTACAAATCACAAATTAAGAAACTCATACGCTCACATGTTTGCTACAGTTGCTGCAGTGAATATGGTGCAAAACGTCTCCGGTTACTTTCGTAACCTCGGTTCCCTGAAAGGCAGGAACGAGACATTACGGATGTCGTATATGGGAACTCCTCCCCTACTCCACTTCTGCTGAAATCTTATGGCTAACGCCAGCTGACAGCTGGCCAATTGACGCAAATATGCAAATACTGACAAGCCTGCTGGCAGTATAAATGCAGGTGCCGCGTCAATTTCGTCAGAATCAAAACGAAACGCTTGAATCGAACAGCGAACACGGCGGCGAGCGTAATGTCTCGTTCCTGCCTTTCAGGGAACCGAGGTTACGAAAGTAACCGGAGACGTTCCCTTTCAAGGCGGAACTTCGACATTACGGATGTCGTATATGGGAACTGTATAGAATCCCGCCGTGGAAGATGTAAACATGCCACTGACTGACAGAACCCACGACCAAACTCCGCCCCCCCGGAATACACGCGCCTGATAGGCTGAAGCTGGCCAATAGCGAGCTTCTCATCCTGATAGGCCGAGTTGAACCAATCATCCGCCTTTCCAAACCCTGCGCGAATTTGCATATACCAAGCAGTATAACCGGGGGAAGGTTGCACTGAAACAGTCAGGGCAACAACAGTAGAGAACAAGCCAACGCATAGCGGTGACAGTGCACTAAGCATACACATTCATACAACAGAACAACTCATGAGCTAACGCGCAGAGTAGATAACTGTTATTGTGCAGGGGGACTTAACTCACCGAAAGTACTTGAGACGCTACAGAGGGTACATCCAACCTATAAAATCTGGCAAACGTGTTCTGAGACGACCAGCCAGCCGCAAGGCATAAATCCTGAATAGACATACCCTTAGTCCAGGCCCACGAAGAGGCAACCGCCCTCGTTGAATGGGCTCTGATGTTAAGAGGGCATTCCTGCCCTAGGCTATCATAAGCCAACACGATAGCGTCCACGATCCAGTGAGCGAGCCTCTGCTTCGAGACCCCCCGTCCCCTGTTACACCCGCCAAAGCACACGAACAGCTGGTCCGATTGTCTAAAAGCGGCCGAGCGATTAATGTACTCCCGCAGCGCTCTGACTGGGCAAACAGAACTTTGAGCGTCAGAATCCCGCGAGTCTGACGGCTCAGTAGATAAGGCAGGCAAGGTAACAATCTGCGCCCTAAAGGGAGTATTGAGCGACTTAGGGACATAGCCTAGTCTCGGTCTGAGAGTAACACTACAGTCTCCCGGTCCAAAACGAATGCAGTCGACGCTTACCGAGAATGCATGCAGATCCCCGACCCGCTTCGCGGACGCGAGAGCGAGAAGTAGAGCTGTCTTAATGGAAAGCTCTTTTATAGCGATCGAAGCTAGGGGCTCAAATGGTGGAAGAGACAAAGCCTTCAAAACCAGAGCCAAGTCCCACGGCGGCACCGACGGCGGTCGCGCCGGGCATAACCTCCTAGCTCCCCTGAGGAAGCCGATCACTGACGCGTGTCTACCGATAGACTGTCCATCGACCAGGGAATGAAACGCGGCGATGGCGGCCACGTAAACCTTCAGAGTGGACGGCAAACTCCCGTTATCCATCCTGTATTGAAGGAAGCGCAGAACATCCGACACGGAACAGCTCCCCGGGTCGATGTCGATATCTCTGCACCATTTAGAGAAAACTCCCCATTTCAAGGCATACAAACGTCTGGTAGACGGGGCTCGCGCCTCTGCAATGGTGTTTAGAGCTCGCGAATGCAGCGCGTCTTGCCCGCTCAGCGACCCTGTAGCGGCCACACATGGAGGTTCCACAACGCGGGGTTGGGATGCCAGATCGTGCCGCTCGCCTGAGATAACAGATCCCTCCTGAGAGGAATCTCCCAAGGCTGCCCCACCAGCAGCTCCCTGATGTCTGCTAACCACGGCTGGTTCGGCCAGTTGGGAGCTACGAGGATCACTGACGCTTTCTCCTCCCTGATTTTGCACAAAACTGTGGGCAGAGTTTTCACCGGAGGAAAGGCATAGAGTCTGGCTTTCGGCCAGCGCGAAGACAGCACGTCTCCCCCCAGCGG
>NW_028117800.1:0-14097 GCF_965113295.1 Leuciscus leuciscus
TGGAATGTAGTAATTGTGTTTTACTATTGCATTACTAGCTAAGCAACATGCTAATGCCAACGATTGGACTGAGCTATTATTGGCAGTGATTTTGATTCCACAGTGTTAAAAAGATCCTCACCTGACTAATTCTCTGTCGACCAACTCTCAAGCTTAGCTTAAAGGGCCAATCTCACCAAAATTGAACCTAGGCTCTTCTTTTTTTTTTTATGGAAACAAGCTTTAGGAGCTTTCCATCTTTACTTTCCTCGTGTTACGTTGCATTTCGGAGATCGACTGCTTTTGACTGACAAAATTCCAGCCACCGGAAACACTAACTGATAAAGTGAGTCGTACAAAACCTTTCTTTTTAGTAAACACTAGGTGTTTCTCAATGTCAAGGATACTTCCTTGGCAGGACTGGTCCTTCCAAGTCACTTCCTTCAGAGGCTAGGCGAGGCTCCTCTTTAGCATTCGGAGAGCACGTTTTTCAACGGCTCTGGAACAGGCTAGCAAGTGCACGTCATTGCGTCATTACGTCAGTGAAAATGAAAAACAGAGCGTTGCTATGGACGCAGTTCTGTTCACTCAGGAATATAATCGTTTTTTAAATCAATAAACTCCTTTTTAATCATATTGATTCTTTGACTGTCAAGTGTGTTTAAACCGTGCGGGTCAATTTGACCCATAACATAATGGATGTAATTATTTTTTTTAAAACAAATGTTTGGTAATGTAAATATACTTACATTTGAAAGCATATTGCTCCGTTAACGCTCCGACTCCGTTAACGTCCGACATTTAGAATTTTTTTGAAAAACATAGCAAAGCTGCGCGCATAGGATTGTGGGTGATTTGAGAGCGCGAAGAGCGCGAAGGCTACACTTATGCATCCTTTCCTGTATATGGGATATTTTTCGAACGAATGACTCAGTCCTTGGTTGAAATTCCGAGGATCCTCGACATTGGAACAGTCCTTCGACGGATGTCGATGACGTAGCATCCTCGAAATTCTGGCTTCCGAGGATCCTTCCTTGACATTGAGAAACGGCTTCTGTGTACACAAACCATGTTCTCAATGCTGGAGTTCATGTGTAGAGCCCCTGGTGAGACTTCCAGAAAAGTTTCATGTTGTGTCGAGCCTTCTTAGTGTTTTTTAAGGCGAGACACTACAGGTGAATAGGGTAAAAAATTTAACTACCAGATATCACCATTAAACTTTCCCAGTTGATTACCTACATTAAGATGAGAAAAAAAATGTATTACAAGTTTTCTGTAATTTAATGTTTAAATATGCAAATTAGGCAATCTCTAATTAAATATGCACTAATTTGCATATTAAATCTGAGTATTGGATAAAGCCAGGTAAAAAAAAAATGTTTCATTGTGTTCACATATTAGATGGGAAAAAAATTACAGAGGGATTTATGGATATCTATTTTTGTTATCCTGTAAATCAGAATATACTGTCAATAGCCTTAAACAAATTATTTTCGGCATGTTTTTTGAAATAAAATGTTATATAAATCAGGCTAGGAATAATATATTTACAAATCCCTCTGTAAATGTCTTCATAATATAACTAGGTAAAAGACCTAGGTGGAAAGTGTGGTGTATAGAGGTGCTACTGAAGTGGAGATTTCGGACTTGGAGAATGAGAGAAAAGTCATTTTGAGAAAACGGGCTTTAAAGATTTATGATCAGCCAATGAGATTGCGCATTCAGCCCTTTTACTTTCACGATTGGTTGCTGATAAAAAGGAAATTACCATATTTGGATCCGACAGGATTGTACAGGAGAGAGAGAGCTTTCCAGCGGTGTGTGTGATGACAGGGAGCAGACAGCGATCGTGGAGCAGCGTGTTGATTAAGAACGCCAACTTTTGTTGAATTTATGAGAAATCTACAGACGCAAACAGACAAAGTGTAGTAAAATAAAGACCTAAATGTGTATTTCAGACTTTTTTTCACCACAAGTCTGAAAGAAGACATGTTATTGAAGACAAATATCCCAAAATCGCAAAATTGACCAGTAAAAAAAAAAAACCCGATGTTTTTGCCTGCCGTGTCTCGCCTTAAAAATATTGATTTTGATGCTTCATAGTCGTGCCCCTATCACTCCCATTCAAAAGGCAATCTGACCTAAAACGAAAATACGGTCAATCTTAAAAGTGGCGTTTCCATTCTAATTATGCCTTTACACGAAAGTTTGACTCGGGTAGATTAACAAAAAGAGCCTAGGTTCAATTTTGGCGAGAGTTACCCTTTATAAGCTTAGCATGACGATCAAAGTAGAGATAGCATGCGCATTTGTTTTCCTTCAGTTATCATTTAACCAACCAGCACACTCCGGCCTCTCGCTCTGTCACTCCGTACTTCCAGATCTCATTCTGCTTCTCTTCAAAGAGAAGGCCATCCCCTCGCTGAGCGGTTCACAACCAGAAGAACACGGCCTTCAGGACCCACACGGATGAGAAAACAAACACGTCTGGTTACGGAGATAGCCGGGGCGAACCGGGGTCGGTGATTTGATGAGATGTTTATAGTCTGAGGAACATTCCTCGCGCCCTCTCATTTGAAGCAATGGCCAAGGTTTTTAAGAAGGGAATTTCTTCTTGCGGTTTTCCTGCAGTCTTGAACCCGTGAAATATATCTGTGTTCGATGAGTAGTGTTTTTTGGATGGCGCTTCGCTGCTAATTGCTGAAAATAATGTTTCGTCCATATCCCAAGCAAACTTCATCTTGGTTTTTGACAGTTTGTATTTTCCTCCTAACTCGAGATCTGGCGCTCGTCCTTGTGTGCTTTGGATGCTTTGCAGCTTTAGGGGCAAAAGCATTAACTTCACACCACTCAAACAAGACGTGATTAGAACCATTTGTCCCACCTTTGACAAACTGCTGTTTAGGAGGTAAAAGGTTGTTTCCTGACAAGATTTCGTGTAATAGCTGCTGAAAATACTAGCTTATGAACCACCCGACACAAAAACTTGCCAAGTCGACTATGGTCCTATATACACTACTGTTCAAAAGTTTTGGGATTTTTTTATGTTTTTAAAAGAAGTATCTTTAAATATAAATTCTATATATCTATCATTAAAAATACAAACAAAAACAGTAATATTGTGAAATATTATTCCAATTTAAAACAGCTGTTTTCTATGTGAATATACATTCACATAGGAAGTGTAATATATTCCTGTGATCAAAGCTGAATTTTCAGCATCATTACTCCAGTCTTCAGTGTCACATGATCCTTCAGAAATCATTCTAATATGATGATTTGATGCTCAAGAAACATTTATGATTATTATACACATTCGCGAGATGTTTCAAAAGTGGTTGGGACAATATCGACCTTAGCAAAAAGTGGTGGGGACATGTCCCACCCGTCCCACCCGCAAATTACGCCTATGGTTAAATCTTTCAAACCTAAAATGTTGCTACCGTATTTTTACAGTAAAGTTCTGGCAACCACAGATGCCATTTTTACCATACATTTCACAGATTTTTTTTTAAAAGTGTTGGTAGTAGACTGCAAAACTACTCACTAGGTTTTGGACTGGTGTGAATTTATTTTTATTTTTATTTTTATTTTTTATTTTTTTTTTGGTAATGCATTGCTTCATTTATTCATACCAAAACTGGGTGGGAGTAGAACAGACATCCGAGTTCAACTGGGCATTTCGCAGCCTAAGTCTGGAAGTCTCTGAGCCGATGCTGTCAGTCTGCTGAGAAGGAAGAGAAAATAACCAGAGCCAAAGAAAACAGCCGCAGTCCCGGGAGCCATCACTCTTTTCCTGCGGACAATCACAGTTTGCCCCTCAGAGGGCCGCTGTAGCTCAACGCTCATAGATAAACATTAAAGTCGACCCTTATGCTTAGATAAACTCCCTGCAGGAATAACACGCCTGTGCTCATAAATCCTCCATTTCTGTACACTAATAAAAACCCAAAATAGACAATAGAATACCATCAAAATAGAACATATCTTATTCAATAAGCTGATACGTCATGGTTCATATTTCCCAAGGTCACCTTTAATCCAAACATTTAGAGATAAATGAATCAATATCATGCTTTAACCTTGTATTTGAAAAAGGATCCTCATATAAGAAGCAATATTAAAATTCAGAGTTAGTTCATTCACATTCGGAGATCGACTATTTTTGACTGACATAATCCCGGCGGACACAGAGACAGTGAGTTGTTCAAAACCTTTCTTTTTAGTAAACTCTGTGAACACAAACAATGTTCTCAATGCTGGAGTTCATGTGCAGAGCCTCTGGTGATACTTCGAGCAAAGTTTCATGTTGTGTCGAGCCTTCTTAGTGTTTTAAAAATAGCGATTTTTGATGCTATCATGCTATCACTCCCATTCAAAAGGCATTTTGACCGAAAACGAAAGTACAGTCAAACTTTAAAGTGGCGTTTCCATTCTAATTATGCTTTTAAACTAAAGTTTGCCTCGGGTAGATTAACAAAAAGACCCTTGGTTGCATTTTGACAAGAGTTACCCTTTAAGCCTTACATTTTCGTAAACAGACTGGGATGCGTTTCCCAAAAGCAACCATTAGTAGAAATAGTCTCGACAGTCTTCTTAGTCTTGCTTGACAGTTATTAAACGGAATTGAATGGACGCGCCTTTAGAGAGAAAATGGACCTTTCATACGGATTACATAATCAGAGAGTATTTGTTTTCTAATTGAATTGGTTAGTTTAAAAGTAGACGTGCCTGTAAGGCAAGTAGCCTATACTCTGAGTTTCGGTTCATTTTAGTTCATGGAGACTGAGACAGCAGAAAGCGCATCCGGTTTGTTTTCTTTATTTTACAAAAGTGCAACATTTTGTTGTTATTGTGAGTGTACACACATAAAAGTTAAATATTGAATGATGTATTACTCTTATATAATACATCATTTTGTATGACCAAAAATGACTAATGAGTATGTTAAGTTGTTTTCGCTGTTATCAGGAAAAAATGCAAGTGATCACGCCGATGCCTCTATGTCATGCAGTAAGCATGCTAATACTTTAGCCTTCACACACTGCACAAACACTTGGATATGCGCCTGATAATAGCGCACATTTAACGTTAGAGTGAGCAGCCAAGTAAAGTTGCTACATGTTTCAATGATAAGCCATATTTGAGGTTGATGGAAGATAGATTAGATTAGATTAGATTAGAAAAACTTTATTGTCTGTCACAAATGACAGAAATTTAATAATTTCTGGCGAACCTTCGGATTTACTGCCCGACATGTAATTAACACAATGACCCGCCGGTAACGTCCTCACGGACTGCGTGACTATTATTATTTTTTAAGCGACTAACCGACTAATACAATTGTGGTCGACTAGAATTTTTACGTTTAACGTTTAGTTGACTATTAGGGAGCGGCCCTAGTCTAGACTTTATGATTCCCAAGTAGAGCAGTTGCACACCAGCATTGTGAGCATTGGAATGAGTTCACACACTTTATGTTTCACATTTCAAATATTTTGTGTTGTACTCATCTTACTAACACAAATTCTTTTGTTCCATCTGTAGCAGCATTGTCTGTATTTAAGCATATTAAACTGTCTCAAACAATTGTCTGTTTGAGTTTTGTTTCAGGCGTCTCAGCGTGGTTTTATTGTGTTTCTCTTTGCAGACAGAGATGTTTGTTTCTCTGTTGGCTAACGTTCTCATTCTTTACTCTAGGAAATAAGCAGAGGGAGTCCTGTGGGAAGACGTGTCAAGGCGACAGGAACAACGAGTGGATGGGGGTCAGTCTCGCTCGACAGGACAAAACCAACGGCAAAATTCTGGTATGTTCCGTTTAAACACTGAAAAACAACCATTGTTTTCCAACTGGGACTCTAAATTCTGATTGGATGAGTTGTATGTGAAGCAATGCAGAGATTACGGGGTTTTTTTGTAGGCCGACCCGGAAGTTATCATCAGTTTGTTGGTTCCCTCAACAAAAAGCCAGTAGGATTTATCCATCTATCTAGGATTATAATCTAGGATTATTGCAGAAAATAAGCTCTGTGACCCAAAAAAGTTCATTTTGTTCAACAAGATAGTGACAATGAGTCACAAATAGTTCACAAATGAACACAACTTTTATGAATTTTGAAGCCTAATTACAATCGCATTCAGGCATTTATCAAACAACAAACCAAAAAACATTGGGATGAACCAGAAGTGAAATATTAACTAGTTTCTGGGTTTTAGGACTCATTTTTGCAGCACGATTGCCTTCATATTTTACAGAATAGTAACCTGTTCAAAGTTGAATGAAACATGAGGATGAAAGACTCAACCGTTAAACAGGTAATTATGGTCAAAATGGTCCAGATTTAACGTGACGGATGTATCAGAGTAGGAAATTGATGCTTTTCGCCAACATGGATTTTGTTTGAATACAATAGACTTTTTTTGTAATAATAATCTCAATCATGCTTTGCTTTATTCGTTGTTCCACTTTTTTTTCTTAACAACCTATTTTTCAACCATCTCAGCAGTTGTTTAATACAAACCACATCGACTTGTAAAACATGGGCAGAAACTAAAGCCATCATTGTTACAAATATCTTTCACTACGACCACATTGTTAAACTCCAGCTGTTCCATACATCAAGAGAAAGCAAGAGTGTTTTGAAGTGAGGGCCATTTTATCATGATGACAAACTGGAGCTCTAGAATAGATGCTCTAAATGGACAAACAAGTCAAACAAGACGTCAGCAACACCGATCTGCTCTGTTTCCAGGTTTCTTCAGGCTTGAATTGTGTCGTGGTGGTCCGATTCGAGGTCAGACTCCTCGTTATGTCTTAACTGCAGAACCCTGTCGTGGGGTTCTCTGGGTTTTGATGGGCGTCTTACAGGAAGGCAGGATCAGGGTGGTCTGACAGAGGCAAGGACACTTACAGCACTGATATGTTCAAATCAAAGAGGTTGAGGGAGAGATGGCATGTTATAGTGGAAGCTGTAATGATGGTAATTTGGTTGGTAGATTAGTATTTACAATTCAGGACCGGATTAAACATATGAGCATTGCCCAGGAGAATCACGTGCAAGAGAGACACCAACACAATCAAGGCTGTATAAATGTTTTTAATTGGCGGGAGATGTGGCACAGCAACCGAAGACGTGGCGTTAGCTCATGCAATAAGATTTTAGAGCTGTTTTATATAGTGTATTTTTCCACGGAGGTGAGATTGCAGTCAGGGTGACGTTGAGTTGTTTGCATGCATGCTACCGTTTGGGGTGTGTTTAATTTTTTTTAGAGAAATTAATGCTTTTATTCAGCTAGGACACATTCAAACGATCAAAAGTGACAGTAAAGACATTTATAATGTTAAAGGGGTCATGACATGGTTTTTGTTTTTGTTTTATTATGTTCTCTTAGGTGCAATTATAGTATTACTATAGTTTTTTGGACACAAAACTTTAAAATTTTAGTGATTTATGACCCTTTCCCACCCTGTTTCTCATCCTCTGATTCAAACAGTCTGTTTTGGGGGTGTTTCCCCTTTTAAGAGTTCAGTGTTAACGCCCACTGTTATGATTGGCTAACGTCATTGGCTAAAAGTAGTTTTAAGATGAAATACATTACTTACAGTTTGCGGCGGCGTTGGGACCCAGAATAGTCTGATCTCTAGAGATGGTCCTCACTGCAGAACACGAAATCCAGGGGGCGGAGTTGGATCCAGATCTAAGGGGTGGAGATTGGTAGGTTTAGGGGTGGGTTTACGGATCAGGGGGTGGAGATGGGTAGGTTTAGGAATAGGCTTGTTCGACTTGAACCAACGCTGCACAGACCGATCGGTGAATGACATCAAAGTACCGCGAGAGCGAATAGAAAGTAGACGGCTCCTTATGCTTTTGAATTGCTCTCGCGGTACTTTGATGGCATAAACCGATCGGTCTGTTCAGCGCCGGTTCAAGTCGAACAAGCCTTATATGTAAGGTGGGAGGAGTTGGATCCAGATCTAAGGGGCGGAGATTGGTAGGTTTAGGGGTGGGTTTAGGGATTAGGGGGTGGAGATTGGTAGGTTTAGGTATAAGTAAGGTGGGAGGAGTTGGATCTGGATCCAGCTCCTCCCCCTGGATTTCGTGTTCTGCAGTGAGGACCATCTCAAGCTAGCATCATACTGCGATTTGTTCTCAAAACAGTCATCCTTGAAATGTAAAGAACACACGCTTAAATTAACACTTCCGTGACTGGGACGTCCGCAAAAAATAAACTGCATCCATTTTTCCCTGACGTCTGGATCGTTCGGCAGCGTATTCAAACATTTTGTTTGTCCACAGCCAGGAACAGCACATCTGCGTGGCGTCGCAATCTTCTTGTAAACAGACCCACTCGCTGCACGTCGACTGAACACCTGTGGGCGTGACAATGATGCGATGATGCGAAATGAGGCGTAGTTGTCTTGTGCTGGAGGCGGTCATCTGCAAACGACTGGTACGTCACTTCGTACCGTGACGTCACTTCGTACCGTGACGTCACTTCTTACCATGGATCCCCAACGAGCTGTAATTAGAGCTTGATTAAATAAATGCTTCGTTTATTATGGGGAGGACGCCTTAAGCTATGAAACTTGCAGGAAGTTTTAATGGTACAAAGACCTCTTATATACCAAAAGATCAAGGCAAATTTGGTTTCTCATGTCATGACCCCTTTAATGCTGTTCTTTTAAACTTTCTATTCATCAAATAATCCTGAAAAAAAACATTGTTTCAGTTTTCAACATTGATAATAAGAAGAAATGTTTCTTCAAATCAGCATATTAGAGTGATTTCTGAAGGATCATGTGACACTGAAGATTGGATACAGTTTTTGTAATAAATGTAGTCTTTTTAAAAACAATAAGTCTTACCAATCCCAAACATTTGAATGATCAAATGTGCTTTACAATGAAAGCTGTGTGCATACAAAATGTATTTTATAACCTGAAAGCACTTCAACTTTATAGATGCATGTAAATGCATTTACAGTGTGTGTCCCACCGCAACAAATAGCTGCATTTGAAGGGAGTCACGTTTACATGTAAGGCATGTAAGAGAGCTGTTGGGCAGATGTGTTGGCCTTCCCTCAGCCAATCAGCTCTCAGCATGAGCAGAAACATGATTAGCCCGTGATCCACGGTGACTCAGAGCCTCTGAGGGGAAAAGCACATCTCAGACTCATTCCTGATTTAGTTAAGCATTACGTATTTCACTACGTCTGTCCTGTGTGTTTCCCAATGCTGGCTGCCAGGGAATAAGTTGGAGTTTGTTCCTTTGGTTGTCATTAGACAGGCTGAGGCTGTTTTATTGACATTCAGGTTGTCAGATGTGGATTATTTTGAGTTTAGATGATCGTAAAAGTGAACTGCTTAATGCCCGGTACACATTGTATGATTTTAGGCTGTCCTAGACGAAAGATGACCAATAATGGGGATTTCTGTGGTCGTGGTGGTCCTACTTCGTACACTGAGAGCCGTTAAAAGATGGCCGTTGTCACGATCTTGCTACCAAAAATAGCCTGTGATCATTTTCTGACAATGTCAGATATTTAGCATGATCATCTCACAGTGTGTTTGCTGCTGCAACCTACGTCTACTGACTAGCCAATAAAAATGCAACATGAAATGGCGTATTGATCAACACGATATGGTGCATATTCTCCTCTTTTGCTTCATCCTCTTTTTTTATCGCACATAAAAACCACAATTGCCAAAATGCAATTCATCTTGCTCTATTTGTTTGCTTCTAGCGCATGCTGATGACTTTTCATTCGTCGTAGCCTACGATTCAATAGGTGTCATCATCGTACACTCTACATGCGTGTCGCACTCAAGTTTATTCGATCCATGTCTGACAGTGTGATTTGTAATGATCTTATAGGATTGCCGAAATCACAAAGTCTGCAGCAGGCATAAGGCTCTGACAGTCAAACAGACGAGCAGTGTTTCTCAACACAACAAACTACTGCCAGATAGTCATCTGACATCATGTGTGAGCATTTTGAATCCGTGTGGCTGTAATATCTTAAACTTGGTTGTTTATCTCAACGGAGCTGTTGTGCCGTTTCCAGCATGGAGAAACAGGAAGCTGAACTGTGTTTTGGAGGGAATTTGGTTTCTCCACAATCCTGAGCTTTTCGACAAGGGATTTGACTCTAAATAAAATGGGGAAAGGAAAGTTTGTGGCATACGATTATAGGACTGTATTAATGAGCGAAACAGAGAGGTTTTAGATTGTTGATGGCAGGCTTTGCGTGATCATTTCCATGTTGTTGTTATAATGACTCGTTAAAAGTTGTTAGTGGCTGCTACTTGAAGTTGTTGGTGGTGTTTGCTAAGACAAGTATCACTGTTTCTATTTCTCATACAAACAGCATTATTAGACTTTGAAGTGTGAACTGTTTGTGCTGCTGACATGAATATTAATGCGATGTCAAGATCACAAAAAAAAAAAAAAAAAGTGTTATGTTCGGATCATGAGGAAAATTAAGAAAAATATGAATGCATGGACTCTTAGGGTTTCTGTAACAATCCTAATCTTACATAAAACTTTAACACTATCCATCCTTGCAAGAACTTCCTTCAGGCACTTCCTTCAGGAAATGCAACTACTTTAGTTACTGTCCTCTGTCTATGACCTTTTTGCTTTCTCTTTGTCTGTTCCCTCTCTCTCTCTCAGAGTCTCTCTGCTCTCTGGCTGGCTTCACAGCCTTGAGCGCTTCTGTTGTTCCAGGGATCAGAGATGTTTGAATGAAGATGCTCAGCTTTCTAAAACCAACAACCCCCTCTCAGTGGACATATTAGATCCACAGCCGTGGCCAGCTGGTTTTGTCTCAGAAGTTAATTTGGCACTGGAATAAAGAGAAGAAGCTTTGTCTGTGTATCCTGTTTGTTTCTTGGTGCAATTACCATGATGATTACTATGAGCGATATATATATATACACGCCTTAGTCATGGTAGACACCAAATTTAATTAGATGCAAATGAAAAAGAGGCTGTAAGAGATGTAGAGTCTGGTCAATGGGTTGTACCTGTGATTCATGTCAAATTGAATAAGCTGTCTACACTGTCTAACTACTCCTTGTCTCTCTTCCCTCTTCCTTTTCTTTTATTGTCTGCAGGCCTGCGCTCACCGCTGGAAGAACGTATACTATGAATCGGAGTATATTCTTCCCCACGGATACTGCTCCGTCATCCCAGCCAATCTCCAGGGCAAATCACAGCCTCTCATACCGTGTTATGAAGGTATCGACTCGCTCTCTAGCACTTTAACTCCCTCAATAGTCATTCTTGAAGTGTTATTTTTTATATTTTTATATACTTCTATAGTATTTAATGTTTTGAATTAGATTTTATTTTTATATTTTCATTTTTCATTTCAATTTCCGTTTTAAAGTCCTAGTAATTTTATGTGCTTTTGCCAGTTTTATTAGGTTTTTTTTTATATAGTTCTATTTAGCCTTAATTTATTTTTATTTCACATTTAATTTTTAGTAATTTTGTTATGTGCTTATGTCAGTTTTATTTATTTTATTTATCTATTTAACTTTTTATATAATATTTTTCTTTATTTTATTTCTTAGTAATTTTAGTACTTAAACTTGTCTAAATATTTTTTTTAATTTTACTTAGCTTTATTTCATTTAACAATTTTTTTTTTAAATGTATTTATTTTTGTTAACAACAGCTCTGGTCTTTTAAATGTACAAGCGATTTGAAAGTTACATTCAGTCTATCAGTTGTATCAAGATCATTGATTGTGTTTGTCCGGTTATTCAGCAATGTGTCAGTGGCAACTGCTAAAGCAAACATTGCTATGACTATTACGAATAATACTTAAGGTTATTCATTTAAGCAAACCTCTAACCCCAAGTATTACCATAATTGCCCCACAGTTTAACTAATGTAGAAGCAGGTCGTCTAAATGAGCGTGAACTCTGAAACCGCTGTTTCTCAGTGTGGTCAGAGCCGCTTCCATGAGGCGCCATAATGGACTAAAGTGAAGTGAACCGTGCGAGAGACATTGAAACTGATCTTGCTAATACATGTCAGTTGACATTGTTCAGTTCAGTTGTGGTATGGTGATTGCATTGCAATGTATATGAATCTTGGAAATGTAAGACAATGTATATTGTACCGTGAGGTAGTTGGTGCTAACCAGCCCTATTGTAGGAGAAGTTATTCATCAAGCCCAGCAAACACAAAACTGAAAGCAGGCTTCAGCAGTGATGGCCAAGTCTGAACCTTGAACCCTCAGAACAAGTTGGAAAGATGACACTGTTTATTGTGGCACATGTTCTCAACGGGCTTCACAATGAGTTATGGCGCCCTGAACTTCCTCCAAAACCTCAGAGTGATGTTGTCTGGCATCAGACATCCAGAATCAAAAAGAAGCAGCACATTTCCAGACTCTGCTGGAGAGAAATAAGACCAGAGCACAGCACTTGGGAATCTGGAGGACACATTCAGGGTTATGCAGATTCAATATTTGACTTTTTACTAGTGCTGTCAAATCGATTCATCGCGATTAATCGCATCTAACATAAAAGTTTTTGTTTACATAATATATGTGTACATTTTTATATATATTATATACTGTATACAGTATACAGTATACTGTATATACACACACATTTATGTGTGTGTGTGTGTATATATATATTAGGGGTGGAGCCGAACCCGAATACGGTATTCGGAAAGCACAAATAATGTGTTTTTTACGAATACTTATTTCGAACAAATACTTTTAAAAATATTTGTATTCGGGAACAAGAAAAACTTTATATCAAAAAGCTACGTTTCCTCATGAGACATGGCGACCGGCGGTGCTGCTGATGTGGTGGCTGAAATATTTTGGATTAGGCTAATGTCACGTTGTCATAAGGGGTAGTTCACATAGCGCGTTTTTTGCGCGTGCAGATTTCAAATGTAGGCGCGCGGCAAGCGCGCTGCATAGCAACGACAGACGCCACGGGAGGGCAAGCGCTTGTGGAAAGGAGAAAGCGTGCGAACTGCGCTCTTCATGATTACGAAGTATCAGCAAAGAATTAATTGATTTCTAGCCCTTGCATTAGCTTTAGATATATTTATGGAGATGAGAAATGAAATAAAAAAGCCGTCATTTTGTCATTAATATCAGTCCGTCAGAAAAGCAGTTCTAGGCTTATTCTTGGCTGGATAACTCTTAGCAGGTTTAAAAAGCTCTTTTAAAATTAAATATGAATGCAGTTTTGGATTAAATATAAGTACAGTCAAGTCAAATAAAACATGTTTTATCTCCTGTTTGGTAACACTACAATAAGATACCATTCATTAACATTACTTAATGCGCATCTAACATCAACACATTGAGTGAACAATATATTTTTACAACATTAATGTTTGTGAATGTTATTTAATACAAACACTTGATTGGTCATGTTTGTTCACTTCATTCATTGTGCATTAAATAATGTTAACATAAATAATGTTAACTTTTGATTTTAAAAATGTATTTTTAAATGAACCCCAAGGAGAATAATTGCGACAGTATATAGCCTAACTATTGTTTATTGTTAGGTCATTTTATCTATTGTTATCTAACAAATGTAATATTAATGTAGTGTTTTTAATACTACAGTTTCCATCTTTGTAACCGTGATATAAACTTTAATATATGTAAATTTAATCTAAATTAAGCTTTACCGAAATTGTTACCGAGAACCGTGGATGTTCACAGGTATTGGTACCGAATACTGAAATTTTGGCACCGTGACAACACTAGTAGCTCTGTTAGCTTGGTAATTTAGACAATATGCTGTTGACAGAGTAACATTAACGTAGGTAATGGCTGTTATGTTATTTTCTTTTCAATGACGTTCCTTGTTACATGTTCATTGCTGGATTTATGGAAAAACATCAACCAATATTGCATATCCATAATTATTATAATTGATATATAATTAAAGAATACTTACACTATAACGTAAATTAGAAGTGTAACGCAAAAAAATGGATTTTTACACCTATTTTGAAATTTACTCGAATACAAATACAAATACAAATACTTTTCCTCTCTCAACAAATACAAATACAGATACAAATACCGGCTGCTTTGCACACCCCTAATATATATATATGTGTA